>NC_057812.1:510112207-510326731 GCF_018294505.1 Triticum aestivum | reverse complement strand
CGGCCAAGTGGTTATGAGGTGACCAGCCGATGGCGACGCGCGGGGCGGCCGAGTGGTTATGAGGTGACCAACCGATGGCGACGCGCGGGGCAGCCGAGTGGTTATGAGGTGACCAACCAATGGCGACGCGCGGGGCGTCCGAGTGGTTATGAGGTGACCAACCGATGACGACGCGCGAGGGTCGAGTCTGGCAACTTGATGAAGATGTGCCCAACTGTGCGGCCACGCGCAGGGTGGCTGAGCGGGAAGTCGATGAAGACGTGCCCAAGTGAACGGCGACGCACGGGGCGGCCGAGCGGGCAAATTGATGAAGACGCGCCCAACCGAGCGGCGACGCGTGGGGCAGCCGAGTGATGTGGACATGCCCAGCCGAGTGGCTATGCACAGGGAGGCTGACTCGGACAAGTTGATGAAGATGTTCCCAGCCAAGCGGCGACGCACGGGGCACCCGAGTGATGTCGACGCGTCCCGCGGAGTGTCGATGCACGGGGCGTCCTAGTGATGCAGACACATCCCGGGGCGTGACGACGCGCGGCGCGCCCGAGTGAAATAGACGTGTGCCGCGGAGTGACGATGGCGGGGCGTCCGAGTGATGTAGACGCGTTCAGCAGAGTGGCGACCCGCGGGGCATCCGAGTGCAATAGACGCGTGTCCCGTGGAGTGGCGACGCGCGGGGTGTCCGAGTGAAGTAGACGCGTCCTGCTGAATGGTGACGTGCGGGGCATCCAAAGGAAGTTGACACGCCCGTGGAGTGGTGATGCACGTGGCGGTCGAGTGAACCTCCATAGGAAGGTCGAAGGCGCGTTGAGCGAGTGGAAGCAGATGTCGCAGTCGAGGGTCACCCTGACCTGTCGCCGCGTTCACTGAAGGAGACGAATCCACCAGTGTGCTCGCCGCATGGAGTCGAGCCGCAGACTGGTTAAATGAAGTGGTCATGGTCATTGCGTTGGAGGACCGGCCGAGTGAACCCCGCGACCTCACGGTCGAGTGAGGCCTGTCCGAGCAGACGCCTCATCCGAGTGTTTCTGCCCGTCCGAGTGAACCGCAGCCGCGGCTGTGAAGGTGCAAAGCAGATGACGCAGCAACGCGATACCGTGCTAGAGCTGGGTGGCTGACGAAGAGGTTAACTTGGTGCAGGACTCAGTCAATAATGGAGGAATAAATCCCTGTTAATTAGGCGTAATTGCTTGGCTAGCCAACGCATGGAAGGAGTAGCCCGCGTCCAGACCATGAATGCAGAATCATGTACACAGAATCTGCATGTAAGAGGCATTAATTAGCGCTAATTAAGCAAAACTTAAAGCCGTTAGTGTATGTAATGGATGTAAATGGAAGTTTCCCTTTCCCACGGCCATTCACTGCATGCAGTTCAATGTTGTGCTGTGGGGGTTTGCCGAACTTGATCTCGCGGCCCCGGAAGGCATCGAACTCGCCGGGTACGGGACCGTCGGAGGCTCCGGAGAGCAGCTCGGAGACCGTCGACGTCACGGTCGTCGAGGGCGTGCCTGGTGCGGAGGAGCACGTCGACGAACCCGACGACGCCGGCGGGCACGTTGTACCCCACTATGGCGTTCCGGGCCGGGTTGCGACTGCCGGAGTCGCGTGTGTGTGTGGCACTGCCTCCATCGTTATGTGCACATCGATGGATCTGCATTTCCATCGCAGGGCAGCCGCAGTGCAGCTGTCCAGAGGAAAATGACGGCATCGAGGCCGGAGATGACGACGGTCAGACGGCGTCGGTGCCAATGCATGGAAGCGCAACGTCAGCGTCGTAGATGGAGTCAGAGATGGCAACGCATGGACGGTGTCGCTTCATTGCCTGGGAGCAGAACCAATGATCACAACGAAGTGAGGTGTCCCTTTCGCTGCTTCTTCTCCTTATGATTGATCACGCATGGGTGATGTCGGATCCTACAGGAGGAAAAGATCAATCCATTCTTACATATAATTAATTCAAAGAAAGACTAGATTGAATGGATACTTCCCTGATCCTTTGCTCTATACGAATGGCCCAATGGTCAGAACTCCATCGGCCAATTACTCTGGCGATGGTCGTTGATCCGTTGCTGAAGATTGAAGAAAAAACCATTTGCACCATGGCTCGATAGACGCCGTGCCCCACGGTGGGCGCCAACTGTCGTGGATCTAAGACTGACAGTAGAATGGGGGGTAGGTATGAGGAGGCAAGATCCTAGCTATGGAGTAGTTGTACACACGAGTTTTACGAGTTTAGGCCCTTCTCGGAGGATGTAACAGCCCTACGTCTCGGTGCCCTGAGGCGGTCGACTGGATTATACGTGTGTATGTGTTTACAAAAGTGCGAACCCCTGTCCCAGAGGAGGGGGTGGCTTATATAGAGTGCGCCAGGACCCCAGCTCCCCTCCGTTACACAGGGTTCAATGTTCATAAAGGTGGGGCGGTCGACTGGATTATACGTGTGTGTGTGTTTACAAAAGTGCGAACCCCTGTCCCAGAGAAGGGGGTGGCTTATATAGAGTGCGCCAGGACCCCAGCTCCCCTCCGTTACACAGGGTTCAATGTTCATAAAGGTGGGGCGTTACTGGTAACGTCTACAATAAAGTGTTATAAATGCCCATAATGCTATGGTTTAAGTCGCGACCGTTGCAGAGTGGGGGGCTTCTCGTCTTCTGGTGGTCGAGTGTCTTCAAGGTGGTCGAGTGTCTTCAAGGAAGTCGAGTGAGCACATCTTCATGGTCGAGTGGATGATATTTTCTCTTCGACTGCTTCTGATTCTTTGTAAAGATGTCCTCGTGGAGGGTATGCTGGACAGGTCCATGACCCTACCCTAGGTACATAGCTTCATCACCTGGTTTCCTGACATCATGGTCCCACACCATTGTCAACCTATGTAGTACTAGCCAATAAACGAGAGAATTGCACAAGAAGCGGCCGACAGCTGGGACCAAGCAGCTCGAGTAGTATTTGTGTTTTTGAGGTGTGAGCACTGCAGAGTTTTTCGATGTTTAGCTCAGATATTAATTTTTCTCCTCTGAACAACAACGAAAACATCGCTGCAGGTATTAACTGGGGGGTTGTGGCCCGTCTAGCCCAGGCCAGATATCCAGCCCAGATATTAATTTTTTTCAAGCTAAAAATGGCTAGCCCAGCTATACTTTTTTAGGAATACCCAGGCAAGGTCAAGTTGTTATTCTCCGCCCCGCTGGGCTGCAAATCTTTCGTAGGAGGGATGCATTAGGCTTAACAAGAAAATGGGCTTTAAGAAATAATAAATGGGATGTAATTATAAAAACTGGGCAGTAACTATAAAAAAAATGCACCAAACACGTGATTACTTTATAAAATATTATTTTTGGATATTGAAAATTTTAATTTCATTAGTTGTTGCGAGCGCAATGTTTCGTTGGATTTTTACGTAATATAAATTTATATTGAAATTGTATTTAATCTGACTAGAAATTTCGGGATAAAAATATTTCGGATCCCATCAAAATGTGGGAAATTTTATTGAATTCTGTTTTGAACGGTTGGTTGAAATGGGTTGTACTTTTAACAAACTGTAAATGGGCTGTAGTAAATTCCATTAGAATTCAAAAATAGGCTACACATTCTTACAAATCTCAAATGGGCTATAAGTTCTCTGCCACACACTTCTGGCCTTACTAAGTTGACGCGTCCCCTAAAAAACAGAGTTGACGCGTATGCAAGGCTTTGTCAACTTATAGTCAACACACGGTTCTAGCAGTAGTGGCCGTTGGATGTCCATCTAACGGATGCCGTGCTTCTTCTTCAATCTCGGATATTCTAGCTTCACCCGCCCAAAAAATGATTCCTCCCCCTGACATTTGGGGCGCACCATTTCGGAAGCTGACCTGTGGGCCTACTAAGTTGACGTACCAAGGGCTTTGTCAACTTAGTCAATATAAACGATTCTACTCTAGTGACCGTACGATGTCCATCCAACGGCCGTAGTGCTTCTTCAACCTCTGGTCTTCTTGCTCCAGCCGCCCAAAGCAGCGCCGGTCGTGCCGCCTGCTCCTGCCTCCCGTGGCCGGCTGTGCTGCCGTGGAGGCCTCACCGCCCCCTACTATTCCCACCGCTGGCCAGGCCCTGCGGCAACGACAACCTCACACCGCAGCCGAACGAGTGAACCCTCATACTCCTCTCCGGTGGGCATCCACTGCCGTGTCTTCACCGGCTCCGCGTCGTCCCCTTCCTAGGCCTCGCTGTCGTCCACTGCCCTGGTGCTCTCGGCGCGGCGTGGTCAACATGGAAGGAACGACTTCCATCGGACATGGACTGTATGTGGAGAGGGTGACAGCTGGGTCCACGGCGGCAGCAAGGAAGTGCCTCCTTATTACGCGAAAAATAATGATTCCTCCACCTGACAGCAGGGACCCACCGGACGAGCCACCAATATTTTGCGAAAAAAATCATTTCCCCCTGACAGCTGGGACCCACCGGACGGGCCACCGTATTTCGCGAAAAAAAACGTTCCCCCGCTGTTAGCTCGGACCCACCGGAAGTGCCTCCTTATTACGCACAAAACAATGAATACTCCCCCGGCTAGCTGGCACCCACCTTGCTGGGAGGCTGATTTGTTTTGTGGGCCTACTAAGTTGACGGGGACGAAGGGCTTTGTCAACTTAGTCAATATGAACGATTCTAGCTCCAGTGACCGTACGATGTCCATCCAACGGTGGTAGTGCTTCTTTAACCTCTGGTCTTCTTGCTCCAGCTGCCCAAAGCAGCGCTGGTCGTGCTGCATGCTCCTGCCTCCCGTGGCCGGTTGTGCTGCCGCAGAGGCCTCACCGCCCCCTACTATTCCCACCGCTGGCCAGGCCCTGCGGCGACGGCAGCCTCACACCGCAGCTGAACCAGTGAACCCTCGTAGTCCTCTCCGCGTGGGCTTCCACTGCCGCGTCGTCCCCTTCCTAGGCCTCGCCGTCGTCCACTGCCGTGGTGCTCTCCGCGCGCGTGGTCAACATGGTCAAGGAATGACTTCCATCCGAAGAGTATTGTACGTGGAGAGGCTGACAGCTGGGTCCACGGCCACAACACAGTTTTTTGTGATTTGCCAAGTAAGTCGCTTTGTCGGGCCTGTTGGGCTGCAAATCTTTCAAGACGAGAAGAGCTTTCATTTGGCTTGCCGAGAAAATGGCCCATCAGTAATGAGAAATGGGTTGTACATTTTTAAAACACATCAAACCGGGAATTAGTTTCAAATATCTTTTTTTCATTTCAAGATTTTAAATTACATTAATTTTTATGTGTGGAGAATTTGTTGGATTTTATATTGATATACATTTATTTTTAAAATCAGTTTGAATGTGAGTCGAAATTTCAGGATTAAAAATAGTTCGGACCGCACCGAAGTATGCAAAATTTCGTATAATTTTTTAACCGTTGCCACAATATGGGCTGTAATGCTAACAAAAAGAATATGGGCTCCAAAAAACCCTTAAGAATTAGCAAATGGGTTGTAAATTATTAGAAATAATGGTAGATGGGTTGTATGCTGTTTTCCACAGATTTGAGGCTTTCCTAAAAAAAGGTTGACGCACAAGCACTGACTGTTGGATGTCCATCCAACGGCCGTCGTGCTTCTTCAATCGCTGCTCTTCCTGCTCCAGCCGCTCAAACAAGAGCCGGCGGGACTGCCTGCTCCCTCCTCCTCGCGGTCGGCTGTGCTGCCGCGCAGGCCTCACCGCCCGACCATACTCCCATCGCTGGCCTAGCCATCCCTCTACTCACCCACACCTGCTGTTATTCTCCGGCGACGGCAGACGAACCAGTAAACCCTCGTACAATCATACTCCTCTCCGTGTGGGAAACAACTACCGAGTCTTCCCTGCCTCCGTGTCGTCCCCTTCCTAGGCCTCGCCGTCGTCCACCGCCCTGGTGCTCTTGGCGCGGCATGGTCAACGTGGTCAAGGAACGACTTCCATCGGACGTGGACTATACATGGAGAGGCTGACAGCTAGGTCCACGGCTGCAGCAAGGAAGTACCTCCTTATTACACGGAAAATAATGATTCCTCCACCTGATAGCTGGGACCCACCGGACGGGCCACTGTATTTCGCGAAAAAACGTTTCCCCCTGACTGCTGGGACCCACCAGCTACATCTTCGCACGCAAGGAAGTGCGTCCGGGCAAAAAAACAATTCACCCCCTGACTGCTGGGACCCACCAGCTACATCTTCGCAGGCAAGGAAGTGCCTGACAGTCGGGACCCACCTGGTCGAAGCGTACGTAGCGTTGTCATTATGGTCACGAACGTGTACGTACATACTGGTCGATGTAGAGGCGCGCATGTGTCGTAGTAGAGGCGTGCATGTAGCATGTACACGTACGTACAGCGGCCAGGGTGCAAGAAAGAAAATACGGCCACGTATGTGTACATACGGGCGGGGTCTCGAACGCCTACTCGCGCATACGTACGGCCAGGGCTCGTGTACATTGCTGGGTCGGAACGGAGAAACAGCGTTGTCATCGTGTTCATGGGGAGGCAACGGAATGCGTCGTGTTCATCGGGAGGGCTTGGACGGAACAGGCGATGGAAACGAGGCCTAGCGTACCGCACAACGGACAAAACGGACCTCCTATGTTCGGAACGGGGTCCTGTTGATCAGGAGGGGTCTGGTGTACCACAAAACGGAGGAAACAGACCTCCTACGGTCGAAACGGGGGTCCTGTTGATCGGGAGGGGTGTGGCTTACCGCAAAACGGATGAAACGGACTTGTGTTGGAGCACTACGGTCGAAACGGGGGTCATGTTCATCGGGAGGGGTGTGCCATACCGCAAAACGGGACTCCACTGGATACTGTTCATCTCCACCGTTGACCCCCTCCAGCCTCCACGAGCTACTCTTCATCCACCGTCGACCTCCTCCAGCCTCCACCTGCGACTGTTCATCCACGGGCTCCTGTTCATCCATCCTCCACCGTGCGCTACTCCACCGGCTACTGTTCAACCAGCCCTCTCCATGGGCTCCTGTTCAACCACCCCTCCATGGGCTACTGTTCATCCTGCCCTCCACCGTCTACTGTTCATCCTGCCCTCCATGGGGTGGTCCTGTTCATCCAGCCCTCCACGGGGTCCTGTTCATCCAGCCCCAACTGGCTCGATCGATCGGGGTCCTGTTCATCCAGAGGCAACACCACAGGGTCCTGTTCATCCACCCCCACCGGGAACTGTTCATCCAACCCCCCCCCCCCCGCAATGCTCACTGTTCATCCAGAGGCAGCATCGATCGGCTTTAGTTAGCAGCAGTAGCGAAGGAATCGCTCGATCGGGTTCAGTTAACAGCCATCGATCAATCGCTCGGGTTCAGGAACACGTAGCCTGCAGTGCAATCGCTCGGGTTCAGTTAGAGCCCAATGCCTCGCTCGGGTTGAGTTAGAGCCAATGCCTCGCACACACGCGCGTATGTATACGAGAGAAACGCGCATCGCTCGGCCCCCGACCTCCCACCGTAACCGGGAACTCCCCGAAATTTTCCTCGCCCTCGCTTCTACCATAGTTTTTTCTGTCATGGACGGCCCAAAGAATGTCATGCAGCTGCGTCTCCGACCCGCACAGGACGAAAAGCCCATTTTCTTTCATGATTTTTTGTCATACAAGTAGGAGCCCACCACATCTATGATGATACCGGGTTTTGTCACAATTATCGTCATAGAAGTGTCATATGTATGACAGAAAAAAATTTCGTTCGGCCCAAAATGTCATGGGTGTGTCTTTTTTTGTACTGCTTGGTTCTCAAAAACTGAGGGAAATACTTACGCTACTTTGCTGCATCACCCTTTCCTCTTCAAGGGAAAACCAACACAAGTGCTCAAGAGGTAGCAATCATCCTGCCCTGAAAAGCAAGATTGTTCTCGAGCTTAGTAGCATATCGGTGGTTCATGATTTTCTGAATATCTTCTCGGAAGTGTTACCAGGTTGTCACCTGGCCGCTATGTTGAGTTCATGATCAAGTTGGTTTCTTGTAAACCACCCCTTCTCCAAGAATCTGTGTTGGATACCCCTGAGCTAGTTGGTTAAGCCAAACAACAATTTGGAGAGTTGGAAGATAAAAGCTTGTCTAACTTTTTGATTGTGTGTGTGTTGAAGAAAGATGATGTCTTCATCGATTGATCTCGTGACCAGTTGATGGATCTATTATCTTGTCCAAACTTTGATTTGAGTGTGGGCTATCCTCAAATCAAATCAGAACCAACAATGTTCGTAATGTTGTCTTACTCATGGTTGATCCCCCGAGCATACACCATTACATCTTTTGGTCTGGCCAATGCTATCACCGTGTTCACTTAATTGTGGAATTCCATCTATATGGAAGCCTGGATGGATTGTTGTTTAGCCCATTGACAACATTTTCATCTTGTCCATGATTCATGTTGAACATCTAAGTTAGTGTTGGAAACTTTGAAAGCATTTTCTTCGTGCTAGATCATGAAGTTTATGTTTGGTGAAAGAAGAGACTTTCTCCAAGTTCACGTGCATTAGGTGTAAGCTGCCGCCATGAATTTGAGAAAAGTTTGTTTTGCTTCCTCTGGAATCATACCAAGTCAGTCACGCATGTGCGAAGTATTCTATGGTTTGATAGACTGATCATCTCCATTCCATATGTATTCCCTAGTACACCAAGCCACTGATTGATTTGTTTAAGGAGAAGAAGTGCCTTCTTAAGAGCATGGCTTATGCAAGGACTTCGTTATCCTTGATGATGGTTCCCAACTAGAACTCGGTAGTTTTTGTTGTAAGACTTCTACATGGTCATGCTTGTCTTGGACAACGTGTTTACATGTATGTAGCAGAACCAGCTCATGTTTTGGAGCTTGCTATCGTAGTTCATTTCCCAAGAATCTCGCAACGTCATCTCGTCGGTTTGTGTTGCAAACTTTCTTTTCCAGACATGTTGTCTGAAATATCATGTTACCAACCAGATCTGAATCTCAGGCAGATATGATGGTTGGAACTTTTCCAAGATCTATGAGGTAGGCTCCAGCAAGGTTGATGTTTTGGCCGACACACCTAGCCGGAAGATCTATTATTGTAGCATCTTGATCAAGCAATTAACCATCTTCTCCATGAGGATGTTTTGCGACTTATTTTCGAAGTTGTTCCTTATGGATCCTTTGTTCTCCCGAAGTCAGACCTTTACTTCATATTCCAGATACCAAATGGAATTGGGTTAAGCTGGTACATCAAGGAGAACATTAGAAGTGGAGTACTAAATGTCTCTTGGTCGATCATCCAGATTTCATTTCCTTGGCATCGCTAAGATGAAGTCTGAGAAAGTGATGTCTTCCTTTGCATCTGCATCATCCATCACTATTCATCATGGTAGTATGATGTGTTGCCAGGATCCTCGACACGGATGTTGGTAAGACCCTTATGAATATGGAAATGCTCAAGTTCTTGAGAGCACGCTCAGACACTAGGTTATATCCTCGGTATCAATTGGAATGTGCCTTCCGTTTGCCGAGTTGTCTTATAACTCTAGTTTCCTTTCCAAACTGAGTATGCCATTCTTTCGAATTCCTTCAAACGATCAATTGTGAATTGCCTCTGGCTGGAATAAAGAGTTCCAATGATCTATGTATCAAAAGTAATTCCTTTTTACACTCAAGGGAATACTTCTATGAGTCACCTCCTCTAAGGTGCCCTGTTATGGGATCATGGCAATCAATCTCCTCGCTACTGTGAAACAATGCGCCATCCTATTCTAGCGTGGAATTGTTTCCTACCAATTTGAACATTCGTCATCTGGTTGTTTCCATCCCTCTTGAAGTGTGTTTGTGTCTCAGCTCAAGAGATGATTCAACATCTCACTCCATGAGTTGATCTTGAGTGCTTGATGTTCAAGGAGATCATTTCCAGTAGATCTTCTTTTCTGTCGTCATCGTGTTGGATGAAGATCTCGAAAGCAAAGGCGTCAAGATCAATTTGAAGCAATGGATCAACATCTTCGAGAATGGCAATTGGATCATGAAGATCGTGTTAGCCTTGTGTTCCATCTGTCCTCTTACCTCACGTCTTGAATCTCGGGACGAGATTCTTGTTTAGTGGGGTTGAGTTGTCACATCCCTAGCTTTACCTTGCACTAGGCTAGCACTTGTGTGTTGCATCATGTTTAAATTTTATGTAAAGTTGAAATGAGGATTGATCAAACCCTAGCACCAGAAATAATTCAAATAGGTTCAATTTTTTTTTCAAAGAACCCAAAATGTCATTAAAAATGTTCATGATTTCTGATAAAGGTGAAAACCTCTGCCAAAAATGATGAGCTTATTTCTTGGCCATTTATGGATTTTTGAGTTAAATCATATTGTATTTGAATTGGAGCATTTAATGCCTATAAATATTTCAAATGCTTCAATACTTCTAAAAACAATTGGGGGTTGTTGGAAATAATTCAAATAGTGCCACAATTTTTGACAGGATTTTACAAAATGAGTTAGTATTTTTACTAATTCAAAACAGATCAAAATAAATAGAAAACAGAAACAGAATTAGAAAAGAGAGAGAGAGAGAGAGAAGGACTCACCTGGGCCACTTACCTGGACCCCCTGGCCCTACTCCAGCTGGCTCAGCCCATCGCAGCGGCCACCGTCTTCAACCTCCTGCCAGTAGGCAGGAGGGCGTGTGCCCGACACGCGCGCGCACGCGCCGGCCACCTCCTGCTTGCCTGCTCGCCATTGGAAGCACCCGAGGGTGTCACACACTCCCCTCGACCCTCTGCACCTCCCCCTCCTCCCAGCTCTCCCCCCCCTCTGCTCTCTTCCCGAGCGGAGCCCGTCGCCGCCGTTCGCCATAGCCACAACCACAGCCTCCCCCACGCCCCCGCGATGTGACCAGAAGTTCCGCCGTGACCTATTCTTCCTCTCTGTCGAGCCACACATCGTCGGACACCCTGCAACGCTGTCACCACCATCATCTTCCTCCTCGGGTGCCGGAGCTCACCGCCGTCGATTCGTCGTCTCCAACCTTCCGCGAGGCCGCTGACCTACCCTGCCGCATCCCTGTGAGCTCCTGCTCCTCCCCCCTTTCTCATCCTCCCGTTTTCGTGCCCTAGATGCCTCTCCCACCATGGCCGTGAGCTTCTCTCCGCCGGCCATGAGGTCGTCGTGGCTAGAGCTCACGCACGGCGTGTCCGAGAACACACTTGAGCTCAGTGTGCTCCCAGGAGCCCGCCCCACCCACCAGATCGTCCAAAGATGCACCCTAGCACCTAGCCCGGGAGAAACCAAACTCCAGCCGCCACCTCGCTCGCCGCTGGCACTACTCTCGGCCACCCTGCGGCCTCCCGTCCGGTCCTTTGGATGTGGACGAGCAAGAGATCCTCCCTGGTGCCCTCAGCGCGCCAAACCACCGCCCGTAGCTCAAATCTGAGCCGCGCCATCGTCGTTTTGGTCGTCGTCGGCAGGCTCCGGCGACTGCTGACGTGGCCGTCATTAGCGCTAACCCTGCCAACTAAACACCCCTAATAGCCACTGAAAGCGGGCCCTACCCCTGGTCAAACCCCAGTCAGCACAGAGTTTGACTGGGACTAATTCCCGTGTCACTGATGTGTGGACCCCACACGTCAGGTTTGACCTGGATCCGGCCCCGTTGACCCGCTGACATCACAGTGTCGTCATGCTGATGCAGTAATCACTTTTCTGGATTCTAAATAAATCTAAACGATTTATTTATTTTCAAAAAATATCCTAAACTTCTAAAAATCATAGAAAATAATCTATAACTCAGATTGAAAAGATTTATATATGAAAAATTATCAAAAAGATCCAAAGAATCTGTTTATGGTATTCTCATGCATGTTTGAACAACTTAGAGCCATTGTTTATGACAATTTGAATAAATGGCATTTTAAATATCCCATGTGGAGTTTGAATTTTAACCTAGTGTTCAAACCAACTCCATTTAAATCGTTGCTAGTTGCATGAGCTCAAATCACAGCATATTGCCATGTCACATTCATGCATCATATTGTTGCACCACGTTGATTGTGTTTCTTCTCTGTTGCTGGTATTTGTCCCCTCTCAGTAGACGTGGTTCTGACGATGAGTTCGGTGACACTGATGAAGAGATATACTATCTTCAAAAGTGCCAGGCAAGCAAAACCCTCTTGTTCATTCCGATACAATCCCACTCTCTCGCTCCTGCTCTCTTTTACTACATTAGGACAACAACGATTCAACTGTTACATGCTGCGGTAGTTGAACCCCTTTCCTTTGCATGACCTGTCATTGCCACAGTAAATAGATGAAACCCACTAGCATGAGTAGGAGTTGTTTGAGCCCCGATGTGACTACTCATTCATGCTTGTTGTCATGCCTGCTACTGCTTAGAGTTGAGTCAGGTCTGATTCATCGGGGATGAATTAGAATGTGATGAACATGTCTTACTATTGAGAGCTAAGTGTGTGAATACGATTTGGTCAAGGTAGCAGTGAGAGGCCATGTAGGAGTACATGGTGGGTTGTATTATTGAAACCGTCCTCAGGAACTGAGTTCTGTGTTTGTGATCCATGAACAGCTACTACCACACATTGGGATCTGAGCACTCCAAGCTCTCTCGACTTATTAACCGCCTCGATCTCTGTCCAGGAGTTGCAACTAGTTTTTGGTGTTTGTAGGTAGTGTTAGTAGTCTACCAAGTGACACCCGGTACATGTGGGCTTGGGACAGACTAGGCACCGTGATACAGTGTACCAAGCATAGATTCATCCGTCGAGGTGGGCTTGGGAACCCTGCACACATCGTTTGGGGCCGTGAGCGACACCTCGGCCGGATCTCCTTGCGAATCGAACCCGAATAGGCAATAAATCTGGACTAGAGACTTGTGTGGTTAGTCAGGTCGTGGCCGACACCCTCGCTGGGCTTCCGCTTGAAGGTTGCCGAGTACATGTCGTGTAAACGGCGATAAGTGGTGAGAGCGTGTGTGAAGAAGTACACCCCTGCAGGGTTAACATGATCTATTCGAATAGCCGTGTCCACGGTAAAGGACTTCTGGGTTGCCTGTACAGTTCATAGACAAGTGAAATTGGATACTCTAAAATGCGCAAGATAAGCGTGAGTGCTATGGATGGCCTTCTCGTAGGGAGACGGGAGCGGATCCATAGTGGTGTATTGATTTGGTGAATATGTGAACTTGTGTGCGCCACCTCAAAAGAGTTAATTGCAGTCGTAGTTCAGGATAGCCACTGAGTCAAAGCTGGCTTGCTATTGTTAAACTCCACCACCCCCTTTGTTGATACTGATGCATATGTAGATAGTTTTGTTGTAAGTCTTGCTGGGTACATTTATACTCACGTTTGCTTAATTTATGTTTTGCCAGAGAGAGAGTTCAGTCTCACTAGTAGTATCGTGTGGACTTCGACGTTTAGCCTGTTACCTCAGCTACGATCTTGTACCCTTGGGAGGGTCTTGTAGATAGTCAGGCTTCTCAACCATTTTTTCATTTGTAGTTGTCTGTACTCAGACATGTTTATGCTTCCGCTTGTTGCTTGTATGCTCTGTATGTTGGGTCATGAGACCCATGTTTGTAATACTTGGCTCCTCGGAGCCTAATGAATAAATACTTTGAGTTGTAGAGTTTTGTTGTGATGTCATGTTGTATTTGAACATATCGAGCATATTGTGTGTATGATTTGAAATGCTTGGTATGTGTGGGATTCGACAACCTAGTTGTTTATCCTTGGTAGCATCTCTTACCGGGAAATGTCTCCTAGTGCTTCCACTGAGTCATGGTAGCTTGCTACTGCTCCGGAACACTTAGGCTGGCTGGCATGTGTCCTTCTTCGTTCTTGTGTCTGTCCCTTCAGGGAAATGTCACGCGGTGTCTATCGGAGTCCTGTTAGCCTGCTACAGCCCGGATTCTCCGAAGTCCTGTTAGCCCAGCTGCTACAGCCCGGATTCACTCGCTGATGACCGACACATTCATTGTTGGGTCATGTATGCCTGTCCCTGTAAGTTAGTGCCACTTTGGGTTTACGACTAGTCATGTCGGCCCGGGTTCTTTGTCATATGGATGCTAGCGACACTATCATATACGTGAGCCAAAAGGCGCAAACGGTCCCGGGCCAGGTAAGGTGGCACCCGTGGAAATACCGTGTGTGAGGCCGCAAAGTGATATGATGTGTTACATGCTAGATCGGTGTGAATTAGGATCAGGGTCCCGACATCCTATCTTTTGTTCTCCGCTAATAGGAACTCAGGAGTGATTCTTTGTTACACTTTGAGGGATAATCATTTGATCCAACTATGTTAGCACTATTAAGAGATTACACTAGCGAAAGTACGAACCCTAGGCCTCCTTTTTAAGCATTGAAATACCGTTTTTGTGCCCATTTACTATTTGCTACTTTGCTATTTTTATTTATTCTAATTATAAAAATATATTTCTACCATCAATATTACACTTTTATCATCATCTCTTCGCCGAACTAGTGCACCTATACAATTTACCATTGTATTGGGTGTGTTGGGGACACAAAAGATTTCTTGTATTTGGTTGCAGGGTCGTTTGAGGGAGACCATCTTCATCCTACACATCTCACGGATTGATAAACCTTAGGTCATCCACTTGAGAGAAAATTGCTATTGTCCTATAAAAATCTGCTTTTGGAGGCCTAACACGTGTCTACAAGAATAAAGTTGCGTAGTAGACATCACTAACCATCGGACTAGGACGCACATTTAGTTGCTTGGATTTATTTTAGTCCTTTATTTAATTCAGTTTTTTCGATGATTTTCATTCAGTGGGAGAAAACGTACTCGTCGACTACGAGGCGTCTATGATGACTTTGTCAACCTCAAAAAGTTGTTCATAAGGGTGAGATGTGTATGTTCATAGAGGTGAGTGTATGCTCGTGGTCGTGAGCATTTGTGATTGTATTGTGTTAAAATAAACTTTTTTAGTTTTGCTAAATCACATCTAGATATGCCATAAGTATTGCACATCTAAGTCATATGACATTGATCTTACGTTGAGATTCGCGTGGATTTTTTTTCTTTTCCTCTTTATGCTTGATTCACTCACTTAGAGCATCTCCACTAGGCCCCCCAGGAGCATTTTTCTGCGTCGGCGGTCAAAAACGGTCCCAGTCGCACCCCCACAGGCTCGTTTTGCGCGGGTAATAGCGAAAACTACGGCCGGCGCTGGCAAGCGAAACACAGAAAACTGGAGGTCAGCTGGGGGCGCCGATGCTATTTTTAGCTGCTGCAAGGCTGTAACACCCTCAATGCGACTATATCTCCCACGTGTCGAGGCACGACTTAGAGGCATAATCGCATTGAAGGCATATGTCACAAGTTAGGCAATCTTCACAACATCCCATGTAATATAAATAATAAAAGGGGAGATAACATAGTTGGCTTACACTCGCCACATCAATCAAGTACATAAATAACATTACATCAACCAAACACTCATGGACCGACTACGGCGCCAAAATAAAAGATAACCCAACATGCGACACGGTCCCGATCACCCCCAACCGGGCACCACTACTGATCATCAGGAAAAGAAACATAGTAACGTTGAGAGTCCTCATCGAACTCCCACTTGAGCTCGAGCGCGTCTCCTGGAGCGGAATCATCAGGCCCTGCATCTGGTGTAATAGTAATCTGTGAGCCACAGGGACTCAGCAATCTCACACCCTCGCGATCAAGACTATTTAAGCTTATAGGTAAGGCAAGGTAAATATGTGGAGCTGCAGCAAGCGACTAGCAAATATGGTGGCTATCCTGTTCGCAAAAGAGAGCGAGAAGAGGAGGCAAAGCGTGAGCGAGAAACTAGAGAACAACCTGCGTAAAACATTACTCCAACACCATGTCCACTTCCCGGACTCCGCCGAGAAGAGGCCATCACGGTAACACACTCAGTTGATTCATTTTAATTAAGTTAAGGTTCAAGTTATCTACAACCGGACATTAACAAATTCCCATCTGCCCATAACCGCGGGCACGGCTTTCAAAAGTTCAAATCCCTGCAGGGGAGTCCCAACTTAGCCCATGACAAGCTCTCACAGTCAACGAAGGAATTAGACCTCCTCCCAAGATGTTCCGATCAGACTTGATATCTCGGTTCTTCAAGACACTTCGATAGGTTAAAACAAGACTAGCAACACTGCCCGAATGTGCCGACAAATCCCGATAGGAGCTGCACATATCTCATTCTCAGGGCACACTCAGATGATACATCCTACGAGTAAAACCAACCCTCAAGTTGCCCCGAGGTGGCCCCGCAGTCTACTCGGTCGGACCAACACTCAGAGGAGCACTGGCCCGGGGGGGGGTTAAAATAAGATGACCCTCGGGCTCCGGAAACCCAAGGGAAAAGGAGGCTAGGTAGCAAATGGTAAAACCAAGGTTGGGCATTGCTGGAAAAGCTTTAATCAAGGCGAACTATCAAGGGGTTCCCATTATAACCCAACCGCGTAAGGAACGCAAAATCCGGAACATAACACCGATATGACGGAAACTAGGGCGGCAAGAGTGGAACAAAACACTAGGCGAGAGGCCGAGCCTTCCACCCTTTACCAAGTATATAGATGCATTAAGATAACATGGCAATATAATGATGTCCCAACAAGTAAATAAATGTTCCAACAAGGAACGACCTCCAATCTTCACCTGCAACTAGCAACGCTATAAGAGGGGGCTGAGCAAAGCGGTAACATAGCCAATCAACGGTTTGCTAGGACATGGTAGGTTAGAGGTTTGACATGGCAATTTGGGAGGCTTGAAATCAAGTGGTAGGCATCGTAGCATTGACATAGCGAAAGAGCGAGCAATCTAGCATAGCAAAGATAGTAGTGATTTCGAGGGTATGATCATCTTGCCTGCACAGTTGTCAGAGTTGACTGGATCCTCGAAAGCAAACTCAACGGTCTCCTCATTAGTGAACTCGTCTCCTGGCTCTACCCAAACAAGACAAACAAGCAACAAGGACACAATTAACCACGTGCAAGGATCAAACAATATGATGCAATGATGATATGATATGCGGGATGCGATGCGGGATGCATATGCAAGATGTGACAGGAAATGCAAGAACCTGGCCTCAACTTGGAATTCCGAGTGTGCCACTGGAAAGATGAGATGAAATCGCTTGAAAACGATATAAAGAACGTCGGAATCGGAGTTACGGTTTGAAAATGGCAAGCGATTCAAATATGACACCGGTCTGCGATTTACAGCAAGTAGCCATCTAAATGCAACGAGATGAACATGCTACAGCACCCAAACATGACAACAAAATACATGATAGGGATGCATACAGGATGCTTAACAAAAGTCTAGCACTGAGCTACGGCCAATTCATCCATTAACAGGTTCAAACAAACATGGGAAAAATGCATATGGTAAGCAGATTTCAGACTTAGTGAAATTAACACTTGTTTGGAATTTCAGATTAGGTAGCACTCTTCGGAGCACCAAAACTATATGCTACAGGACCTGAACATGGCAAAGTAAAGCATGGCATGGAGCTACTCAAAGAGCTTAACAAAAGTCCCTTAGTGACCTTGAGCCAAAAGGGATCAGTAATTACAATTGCAAGCATGCGAACATAGCAAAAACATAATCAGATCACAGACTTAGTGAAAACTGAAGCATGCTGAAAACAGATATCAAGTAGGCATGTTTACGAGCTCGATGCACTCACTACGGAGCAAGTCCTGACCAACTAAGCATACATCCATCAAGAATACACAAAATGCAATCTAGACATGGCAAGAACAATAGCATAGCATGCACGGATCAACTAGAACATCATCGGCAAAATTGCAAACAAGTTGACAATCTGCCCAGATTCACAAAGTAGCAAAAGTAGAGCTCGATTGACTCAAGCTAGGGTGCTCCATAATTGAAAATAAAGACATGGATGGATAGAGCACTACAAGATTAACAAAACATCCTTACTGGTCATCCTCAAAAAAGGCACGGATCACTAGGAAACAACATGAACATATGGCAATATGAGATAAACAGTTCAAGGACTTAGTGGAAATGCTAAGTCCCTTAAATCGTAATTACCAAGTGCATCACTTGGCAAGCTTGTGCTAGACACCACACACATCACAAAAATACATGGGTTGCACCTCTGGAAAGATGACAAAACCCTTAACAAAACATATGTAGAGCTCAGGGGCATATCATGCACACATTAATCATGGCAAAAATGACAAAAAGCTAAATGGAGCAGCAGATCTGACAATTATCTCAAGTAGCACTCTTCTAACAGCATTTCGGGCATCAAGATGAACTTAAATGAAAATTATGCAATGGAATGAAATGATGTACTCTCTGAGATGAACATTTCGATATGCTATATGCATGAATCGGAGCTATGGATGCAAAGTTATAGCATGATGAACATGGGCACTTGAAACTGGAAATTCGGGGACTTAGAAGAATTCGACCTCCGGATCTAGGGTTTGACTGTGGCACGCAAACGAGGCGGCGGCGGCGCTGCTCGCCAGAGACGACGAAGACGGCGGCGGCCGGGGTCGGCGGCGGCGGATCCGGCTCTCCCGCGCTCGGGTCCGGCCGGAGACGAGGCCGGGGACGGCGGCGAGGCGGCACGGACGCCGAGGCGGCCGCGGACGGTGCGGGCGGCGACCGACCGGGCGGCGGGTGGCGGGCGGCGGCGCGCGTGCCGGCGGGGAGGCGGCGGATGGCGGCGGGCGATGGCGGCGGTGAGGCGCGGCAAGGAGCGGGGCGGCACGGTGCGGATGGGCTCGGGGGGCCCGACTCGGGCTCGCCCAGGCCGGCGGCGGGGCGCCACGTGGCAGCCTGCCACTGGTGCAGGCGAGCGGCGGACGGTGTCCGGCCGGCACGGACGTGTCCGGCGCGGCGCGGTGGATTTTTTAGGGTTTGAGACGAGGGGAATCCGGGATTTCGGAGGAGGGGCTATATATAGGCTTAGGGGGAGCTAGGAGAGTCCAAATGAGGTGCGATTTTCGGCCACGCGATCGTGATCGAACGCTCTAAATGATGGAGAGGGTTTTGGGCCAACTTGAAGGGGTGTTGGGCTGCAACACATATGAGGCCTTTTCGGTCCCTCGGTTAACCGTTGGAGTATCAAACGAAGTCCAAATGATACGAAACTTGACAGGTGGTCTACCGGTAGTAAACCAAGGCCGCTTGGCAAGTCTCGGTCCAATCCGGAAATGTTTAATCCCCACACACAAAAGAAAGGTAGAAAAGACCACCGGAGGAGAACGAAGCGCCGGAATGCAAAACGGACAACGAAAAAAATGCTCGAATGCCTGAGATGAACACGTATGCAAATCCAATGCACATGATGACATGATATGCGATGCATGACAATGATACAACACACGGAGACAAAAACCCGAACCCGAGAAAATAAAATAACTTAACGCCGAAAACGGCAAGAGTTGGAGTACAAATTGGGAAAGTTATATCCAAGGTGTTACAAAGGCCCACTGCCAGCCTCTCTCCTTCCTTCTCCTGCGTAGGCCCACCACATGCAACATGCAAGAAAAAACAAACTATCTTCTCTCTCTCTCGCTTGCACCGAGGAAGAGCTCGTCCGCGCCCCCAACCGAACTTGGGCAGTCGGCCGCGACGGGCACCTGGCTACGGCGGGAGCCCGCCAGTGCAAAGCAGGCGGAGGCGGCGAGGCGGCCCGGCGAGGCATAGAACCCGGCCGCGGGTAGAGGCGGAGCCGTCCCGAGGCGGCGCGGTCGGCTAGCGGCGAGCCGGCCGGGCCCGCCGCGGGCGCAGGGAGCCACCAGGGCGCGGTCCAACGGCGGGGCGTTGGGCTGGAATGGGCAGAGCCGCGCGAAGGAGGCGCGGCGACGCAGGCGGGCGGAGGGCCAGGCGCGGCCAGGCCGGGGACGGCCGGGAGGGCCAGGCGCGGCCAGGCCGGGGACGGCCGGGAGCGCCGCGGCAGCGGGCGGAGCCGTGCGCAGGAGATCGGACGCGCCCGAGGCGGGGCGGAGCCGCACGCGAGCGGAGACGGCCGGATCGGTGCGACATCGGCGCGGCAGAGCGGGGCGGAGCCGTGCTCGAGGGCGGACACGCGGAGCAGAGCAGACGCGGAGCTCGCCCGCGCCCGTGGCCGGGGCTGAGCTCGCGCCCGCCTCTGCGTGGCCGGGGCGGCGTCGAACGCGACGGCGGGGCAGCGGACTTGGGCACACGTGCTCTTTGGTGGCGTCCTGCTGCTGGGTGGAGAGAAGGAGGAGCAGGGCCATGCCGCCTCCACCTCCATGGCCGAGCAGAGGAGAGGCAGATGAGGGGGTGGGGGGCAATGGGTGGAAACTTTTTGACACCCAGGCAAAAATTATCGCCGAGAGCTTCCAGGTGGTGAAAAAAATGTCTCATGGGCCTCAACGGCTGAAGATGCTCTTACATGTATAATAATTTGGACACATCTAGACTAGACACACCCAAATTTTTTATGGCTTATACTGTTGTATACAAACTATTACGCAAGACAGCCTTTTGCGCTCTCTCTCGAGAAAAATCACCTACCATTCCCTTTTCCATCCTCTCCATGGCGGGTACGGATCTGGATTCGCTGACTTAGCCACAGCAAGTCTCCGCTAACTTTGCCACAGGATCAAGAAGCGAAGGCTGAGATTTGCCAAATCACTGTCCGCGAACACTGTTCACGTAAACCACTGTTCATGCAAATCACTATTGACCATACTGTAGCATCCGATTTTTCAATCCGACGGACAAGACTGGGCAAAGGTAGTGGTACTGTAGCTTCGCTACCTTTGCCACGGCAAGTCAGCGAATCTGAATCGGGCGGGTACAGCTACATGCGTTCTTGTCCATTGCTAGCAAAATAAAAGCCGAAGTTCCCCAAGGCTATATACTGTGATTCCTGTGGCTCACAGAAGCAATGGCGCCATGCGATGCAGCTGTCCGGCGCCGCGTGGTCCTTTTCCCGCTGCCCTACCTTGGCCACATGATCCCCATGCTCCGGCTTGCCGCGGCGCTGCACGCCGGCGGCCACGCCATCACCGTGCTCCACACGGAACTCCACGCGCCGGACCCGGCGTGCTACCCTGCGGACTACCGCTTCGTGGCCGTGGCCGCCCCCGACCTCCCCGCCGCGTCAGAGGACATCGCGGCGTTCCTGGCGGCGCTCAATGCCTCCTGCGGGGCCGCCTTCAAGGACCGGCTGGCCGCGCTCCTCGCCGAGGGGGGCGTCCGCTGCGTGGTCACCGACGTGGTGTGGTTCTCGGCGCAGGCGGCAGCGAGGGACCTCGGCGTGCCGGCGCTGGCGCTCATGACGAGCAGCGCGGCCAGCTTCCGGACCTTCATGGCCTACCCGGCGCTGCTCGCCAAAGGCCACCTGCCATACGACGAGTCGCGGGCGGACGCTCCCGTGGAGGAGCTGCCGCCGTTCCGGGTGAGAGACCTGCAGCGGATCGACGCGAGCAGCCTCGATACCTTCGCCGGCCTGCTCGAGCGGTTCGTCGACGCGGCGAGGCGATCGTCGGGCCTCATCGTCAACACCTTCGACGCGATCGAGGGGCCCGAGGTCGGCGACATCCGCGACGGCCTTTCCCTGCCGGTGTTCCCCGTCGGCCCCCTCAACAGATTCTCGCCGCCGCCGCCCCAAGAAGGGTCCTCCAGCTGCCTGGACTGGCTGGACAACCAGTCGCCGGGATCCGTCCTGTTCGTGAGCCTCGGGACCGTCGCCAGCGTCGACGCCCACGAGCTAGCGGAGCTGGCCTGGGCTTTAGCCGAGGCCGGCCGGCCGTTCGTGTGGGTGGTCCGGCCAGGCATCGTCCGCGGGCGTCCATCGTGCCCGCTCGAGCTGCCCGGCGACCTGGCGGAGCAGATAGGCGACCGAGGGATGGTCGTCCCTTGGGCCCCTCAGGAGAAGGTGCTCGGCCACGCCGCCGTGGGCGCCTTCCTGACGCACAGCGGGTGGAACTCGACGGTGGAGGCGCTGTCGGAGGGCGTGCCGATGGCCTGCCTGCCGTGCTTCGGCGACCAGTTCGGGACGGCGAGGTACGCGTGCGCCGTGTGGAAGGTGGGGGTGGAGGTGGGGAGGCTCGAGCGGGGGGGCGTCCGGGCCGCCATTGACAGGTTAATGGGCCCTGGCATTGAAGGGGAGGAGATCAGAGAGAGGGCCCGAGATCTCAAGGGCAAGGTGGGACGGTGCGTTGGAGAAGGGGGCTCCTCGCACATGGCGTTGCTCGGCTTGCTGGAACGAATCGCTTCATTCTGATGAAAGTTGTGGTCGCAGCTGCAATCCTGCCCATCCGTGATGCATAGGATTTGTGTCCAGCAGTGTTATGCAATGTATCTATCTATACTACTTATAAAAGAGCAAACATTATCTTTTCTAAATGCACCTCACAAAACATACACGAATACATAACCACCACATGATTAGTCCCACTAAACTCAATCTAACGGCTAGCCTTAACTTAATTCGTTCATTGTGTGCACTTAGCAATTTACATTGACTAACCATACTCCACCGTGGAGGAAAATATGAAAGCGCCTAGTCAATTAAGAAACTATAATCACGGACACATCCTATTAGGAAACTAATCACAAACGCATCCTATTATTAGGAAACTAATCACGGACGCATCCTATTATTAGGAAACTAATCACGGACGCATCCTATTATTAGGAAAATGATCACGTGGGCATTCTATTATTAGGAAATAATCACGAGCGCATCCTATTAGGAAATTAATCACGAAAGCATCTAATTATTAGGAAACTAATCACGAACGCATCCTATTAGATAACTAATCACGAACGCATTTAATTATTAGTAGGAAACTAATCACGAGCACATCCTATCGTCTCCTATTAGGGAATCGCGCACTCTACATTATTGCACTCTACATTACATACTACGCACCACCACTTTGGTAGAGGTGACGAGTTCGCATCATACAGAGAGACCAACCATGTTTCTTCAAATATCTTGAATCATGATCCTTATGACTTCATCTCTACTACTTATAAGAAATACATTTTTTTTATTTGACTATTTCCTGACTTGAGAGGTAAGGTATGTTTTATCCATTAGAGTTGCTAAAATTGGAAGCATGTCTACATTTTTTTTCTTTCTAAACCGGCATTTGTTGGCCTTTTTTTGCCATTGTTATTCTTACAAGTGGTAGTCTACGCATGTTGAAGACCATTTTCAAATTATTTATCTTCATATCATTATTACTACAAACTGAGAGGATATTTCTTATATTGTCAAAATTTTAGAATGATGAGCCCTTAAAGAAATGTGTAGTACTCAAGTAATTGTTCCAAGTTGTCATATTAATGTTTTTGTCCAGTGAATAACAAGTATAATTATGCAATTTATCACTGTAATTTTTATTTGTTTTACATGTTCTATTTTCATAATAAAGTAAGTCACTTTTCTTGCTTTCAGACATTATGACACTTGTGGTGTAATAGTAGAATCGGATGGTCCAACTAGCATTTTTTTGTCTTGTTTCACAGCTGATTCTATGCAGTCAAGACATCTCTACACTTCTCTATCTGACAATTGCTTTCTCTTTTCAACAAACCATAGAGGTCTCTTCCCACTATTGTGGTTGACACTTAATTGTAATAATAATTCTTGATTGGAGTTTGTTGGCACTGAAACGCTTCCTTAGCTTGTCCTAAGTGACAATTTCATGTGTGATTATACTTGCATAAATGTGTGCATGTGGAGAATCATGATGAATCTTCTAAATAATTTTGAGTTTTATACATTGGAAAAAGTGGATGGTCTTTTAATACAGGAGACATGTTGATTAAGCAGAAATGATATTTCAAATTATTTGTACAAGTTGGGAATAAGAGATTGTGTACTTTATAGGAAAATTTCAAATTTATGAATAAATTGTCTTGTATTAAGTTTAGTATAATGTGTTAATCTAAATAGACGCGTGTTACACGTGCTCACTTATTAGTCTAAATAGACGTGCGTTGCACGTGCACACTTACTAGTTCCATAAATTATCCAATTTAATCTATAAATAATAAGCCAGGCTCTGAATGCATTGATCAGATTATTTTTTGCGAGAATCGAGGAATTTTATTCAACTTCAACGGGGTTACAATCGGCTAATACAAGATCGGCAATAGAGTCTGGTCCCTGATGCAACCAACACACGATGCTTCGGCGAACCAACTCGTGGTTGGATGGTTAGAGGGATAGTGATATCCTCAGCCCACCAAGGTTCAAATCCTGATGCAAGCATTATTCCTGGATTTATTTCAGGATTTCCTGCGATATGCTTTTGTCGGGAGAGACGTTTCCGTCAATGACGAGGTGCCTACGATGACTTCATAGATCTCAAGATGATATGCCGGCTCAGTCTCTCGAAGATGCTCATAAGAATAGGGTGTGCGTCTGTGCGTTCATAGAAGTGGGTGTATGCACGTATGTATGAGCACTTGCGTTTGTACTGTGTTTTAAAAAAACACGCAGTGCTTCAGGTCCGAGCACAACTAGTTAGGCAGGTGTCGTTGTGGAGCTCCAACACCTCAGTACTTTGCTTTGTAGTCTCCGGTGAAAACCTAAGATCAGGCTTGCCGGATCTGATGACGATGTTGTGTCCTCGACAACTCTATCTTCTTGGAGGCAGTATCTTGGAGACCCAAATGACAGTTTGTGTTGTTGCATGTGATTGAGGGTGGCGCGTTTGTGTGGTGGTGTAGTCAGCTTGGGGTCCGTTGGTGGTGTTTTCTTCTTCATGTATTTCTCTTCAGCTACCCTTTCTCTTTAGCTATCCTTCACGTGGTCTTTGTCCTGTTGCCGTGCATGCTCAAGACCCTCCATTGGTTATCATTATGTTGCGGCAAGCTTCGGGCTCTGTGTGTCTTCTCGGTTCACCTTTGCTCAATGACGACGCCTCCCCAACTTGCTAATCACCCCGACCTCCCGTGCTGAAGCTCCCGGTCAAGGTTCGTGTTAAGGTTTGGCACTCGTTGATTGTGGGTCCTCCTTTGTTTGTGCCGGTGCAGTGTGTTAGGCTGTTTGTAGAGTCTTGGCATTGTGATCCCTCGACAGTACCCTCACCTACTTGTGCCTCTCGTAGTGATGGTCTTTCTGTCTGCTAGCTAGGTCGTGCCTTCTCTTAGGCCTCCATCTTTTCTCTTCTTTATCTTTGATACTTGTCCGGCTTTGTTTTCCTCGTAAAAAGGACCAACTTAACTTAAGGTTTTCGATCAGATTTTTCTTGGCTTTTGAACAATATATTCAGGTGGGAGAACTCTTCCCCGGTGATTTAAAAAAAACTATCTTCAACTTTGCTAAGGTGGGACGACGCTGCTCGGTGCGGTGCGTTGGGCAGTGTGTAACCCTATTTTGAACTCCTGCTATTTTCAACTTTGCTTTGTTTAACAACTGCATGTGAAACAGCGAACATATAATTGGGAATTTAAACCATAACTGCCGTGCAGTTGTGTTTTTAGTTGGGGAGAGGATCCAGTTTGGAGTAAGTTTAGCATAACCAGAGCTACAGGAAACAGCCTCTCACCGATTTCTATTATTGTGCAGATGCTTTTGCTCCGGTGTTCTTGTTCCTCCTGTATCTCAAGTTTTGAACACTACACTTCTGATTTACACTTGTGCAGGGAGATACGGATGACACAAATTCTTCTTCCTGTGGAGCATAATCATGCTACAGTCAAAACTGACTCCGGGGCACATGCATGCTCTTTATTGTTAATGGAATTAGGATGCCATAACGGGTGCAGAAGGTGGACATAGGCCCACCGAGCAAAGAAGATGGTTTTTCTGATTTGTTGCATAATAAAATCCTGAAGTGTAAATCTGCAATGTGATCAAATTATAGATACTCCTACATAGAGCTTTTATATTGACAGGATATGTGTCAAATAAGTCCGCGCCTTCTGTGGCGCTGGGGGGGGGGGAGGGTTCGGGGCAAGTGGCCCTGACTCCTCCTTCTTCTGCGGCGGTCAAGAGGACCGCCTCTCCGACGACGCCGGCGAGCCACTCGGCGCCGAGGGGTAGGGCGGGAGGAGGGCTCGGGCAGGCGGCCCACGCCCTTCTCTCTCCCGACTCGCCCGCGGCTCAGGGCCTCCGTGTGGGCCACTTATCCAAGGGGCTTGGGAGCCCCCAGCCGCATACTCCAGTGACCTTGGTTGACCCTTTGAGGGATTCAACGCGAGGTTTTACTAGGGAGGAGGTCATTGCTTTTGGCGGGATCCCTGACCCGGTCTCGGCGGGGAGACGGATGAGTGCTCGCATTCAGGAGCTCCCGGAGGTGGATGACATGCAGCAGAGGTGCGCTATGAGGGCGGCCAAGCTTCATGATGCTGCGATCTCTACTGGTATGTCCGTCAACATATCTAATTCTTTATTGCATTTTTCTAATGAGGACATTATAAATAATGCAAATCAATTAGGAGTTTCACTAGGGGCTACGGATAGTGAGATTTCCAAGTCGGTGAATGATCTTTTAGATTTGGAGGCGGAGCGTGCCTTAGAGACAATTCGTAATCTCGCAGCGGTAAAACCCATGAATGATGATGAGATTGATGCGTTAGGGGCCAGGGTGCTGGATAATCTGTGTGTGGATCTAGCACCATCCAACCATGAGTCTGAGATGATGATGTGCCCATAGATGATGCAGTTGTTAGTACCGTTCAACCCAGTTATGAGGACCGGAAAACTGAACCTAGTAAACCAAAGCGCAAGTGGAAATGAAAGATTTATCCCGATTCTGCAGTACATAGGAGTGCTAGGATTCGAACCACCAAAAAATTCTATGATGATCGATGAAAGAAATCTTCTGGAATAGCAGAGGTCTGAAGGACTTGGCTAAAAGAAGGTTTCTGGCTGAGGCATCTTTGGAGCAACGTTTAGATTTTGTTGCTCTTTCGGAAACTGGTCGAGCTAACTTTGCGCCCCAGTTTCTTTCCTCTCTTGTGGGTGGTGTTGATTTTGATTGACATTGTCTCCCCCCGCGAGGAAGATCGGGTGGTATCTTGCTGGGTGTGAGATGTGATTCGCTTGAAGTCCGAAGTGTAGTAATGGGTGATTTCGTGGTTAAGTTTCGAGTCAGGTCTAAAGTAGATGGTTTCAACTGGGCTTTGGTGGCAGTTTATGGTGCCGCACAGCCTGATCTTAAACCGGAGTTTCTAGCGGACCTTGTTCGAATCTGTGGGTCAGAGCAGCTCCCAATTTTAGTTGGGGGTGATTTCAATATCATTAGGAGGAGAGAGGATAAAAACAATGATAACTTTGACGGCAGGTGGTCATTTATGTTTAATACCATTATTGAAAGCTTGGATCTGAGGGAGATAGAGCTTTCTGGTAGAAAGTTTACCTGGGTTAATGCTCTGCCAAACCCGACTTATGAAAAGCTTGATCGAGTTCTCGCGAGTGTAGAGTGGAAACAGAAGTTCCCTCTTGTAACGGTACAAGATCTCTCGCGGGGCATTTCCGATCATACACCCTTGTTCGTGGATTCTGGTGAGCCGAGCCACGTGGGGAACAAAAACACCTTCTCTTTTGAGATGGCCTGGTTCGAACGCGAAGGATTCTTGGACCTGATTGCCAGGGAATGGGCTAAGGGTGCAGGAGGGAGGACTTCGGTCGAGCGCTGGCAAAATAAGATTAGGAATTTGAGAAGTTTCTTACGGGGTTGGGCTAAACACCTTAGCGGAGTGTATAAGATTGAAAAGGACGGGCTCCTTTCTCTTATACAGGCACTAGACATAAAGGCCGAATCCACAATTTTGTTGCCTGCTGAGCTTCAGGTTAAATCTGAGGCGGAGAAGAGGTTGAAAGAACTTCTCCGCGAAGAAGAACTGAAGTGGGCGTTGCGGGCTAAGGTCCGCAGAGTGGTCCAAGGGGACGCGAATACTCAATTCTTTCACTTGATTGCTAATGGTAAGCACAGAAAGAAGAGGATCTTTCAACTTGAACAAGATGAGGGTACTATTTTAGGACAAGACAACCTCAGAACCTATATAACAGAGTATTATAGGCAGTTGTTTGGACCGTCGGAGGATAGCTGTGTGTCCCTCGATGAGTCCAGGACTGAGGATGTGCCTCAACTGTCGGCTGCTGATAATGATATTATGGTTGCCCCGTTCACTGAGAAGGAGGTGTTTGATGCTATTGCACAGATGAAAAACAATAAGGCTCCTGGACCGGATGGTTTTCCGGTTGAGTTCTACAAAAAGTGCTGGCACATCATTAAGGGGGATTTGCTTCCTATGTTTCATGATCTGTTCTCTGTACAGCTTCACTTATTTCACTTGAACTTTGGAACTATCACACTGCTTCCTAAGAAAACGGATGCTGTGAGAATTGAGCAGTTCAGGCCAATCTGCCTTCTCAATGTTAGTTTCAAAATTTTCACCAAGGTCGGGACTAATAGGCTTACACAGATTGCGCATTCTGTGGTGCAACAGTCGCAAACTGCTTTCATGCCAGACAGAAACATCCTTGAAGGGTGGTCGTCCTTCATGAAACGCTCCATGAAATCCATTCAAAAAAATTAGATGGAGTAATTTTAAGGTGGATTTCGAGAAAGCGTACGATAAGGTCAAATGGCCATTCCTCCAACAGGCATTGCGTGTGAAAGGTTTTGATGAAGCCTAGCGCCGCCAGGTTGAATCATTCACGCAAAAAGGTAGTGTGGGAATTAAAGTGAATGACGATATTGGGCGTTACTTCCAGACACATAAAGGCCTAAGACAAGGAGATCCGATGTCCCCTATATTGTTTAACATTGTGGTTGATATGTTAGCAATTTTGATAGGGAGGGCTAAGGAGAATGGTCAAGTAGGTGGCTTGGTACCCCATCTTGTTGATGGAGGTGTATCCATCCTGCAGTACGCTGATGATATAATCATCTTCATGGAGCATGATTTGGCCAAGGCGAGACATATGAAGCTGGTGTTATGCCTTTTCGAACAATTGACCGGGTTAAAGATTAACTTTCATAAGAGTGAGTTGTTCTGCTTTGGTAAAGCAAAGGATGAACAGGACGCTTATAGGCAATTGTTTGGGTGCGAGTTGGGGGAGTTACCTTTCTTTTACTTAGGTATCCCGATCCACCATCGTAGGCTGACGAACCGAGAATGGAAGTGCGTCGAAGACCGATTTGAGAAGAAGCTGAGTTGCTGGAAGGGCAAGCTCATGTCATACGGTGGCTGATTAATTTTGATTAACTCGGTACTCACGAGTATGCCTATGTTTCTCTTATCGTTCTTTGAAGTCCCAGTTGGTGTCAGGAAAAGACTGGACTTCTATCGATCGCGTTTCTTTTGGCAGGGTGATGACTTAAAAAGAAAGTACCGGCTAGCTAAATGGGATATCATCTGTAGACCAAAATACCAAGGGGGTCTCGGGATCGAGAATCTTGAAGTTAAGAACAGATGTCTTCCTAGTAAGTGGCTGTGGAAACTGTCTTCTGAGACTGATGACACGTGGGCGCATATCTTTCGTAGCAAGTACCTCCACACAAAAACTTTGTCCCAGGTTACAGTCAGGCCGACCGACTCGCCTTTTTGGAGAGGACTGATGAAAGTCAAACAATCCTTTTTAATAGGACAAAGTTCATTATTGGCAACGGTGCTAGTACGCGTTTTGGGAGGATACTTGACTCGGAGAGACACCCTTGGCCATTCAATATCCGTCTTTATATCGTATTGTTCAAAGACGCGAGGTGTTCGTTGCAACGGTATTTCAATCTATCCCCCTTAATATTCAGTTCAGATGGTCGCTAGCGGGCAATCGTTGGGAATCTTGGCTCCGTCTAGTTAGGAGACTGATGGAGGTTCAGCTTTCTCAACAACCCGATGAATTATGCTAGAAGCTGGCTAGGTCTAGAGTTTTCACGGTTAAATCAATGTATATTGATGTTATTAATTCGTCCTCCATTCCTACCTCTAAGCATGTTTGGGATGTTAAAGTGCCTTTGAAAATAAAAGTGTTTATGTGGTTTGTCCATAAATAAGTTATTTTAACCAAGGACAACTTGATAAAGCGTAATTGGACAGGACCTACTAGGTGTAGTTTCTGTGATCGGGATGAGACGATTCAACACCTCTTTTTTCATTGCCCGTTAGCCAAAGTTCTATGGCGGACGGTCCACGTTGCTTTTAAGATTACTCCACCGAACTCTGTCAATGCGTTATTTGAGATATGGCTTAATGGGATTGAGCCAGACTTAGCGAGACATATTTGTGTTGGAGTTTGCGCCTTGCTGTGGACTATCTGGAATTGCAGAAATGATTTGGTGTTTAACAGAATATCACGTATTCACTTTTTGCAGGTTATTTTCCGAGCCACCACACTGATCCGTTCGTGGTCGCTACTCACTCTGACGGAGGCCAGGGAGCATTTGGTTACTGGATCTGTCTGCTGGGAGATGGTAGCTCGGGATATTTTCAACCGGTTTGGATGGCGGTCATGTAATAGGATAGGCAATTAGTTTACCTATTTTTCTTTAGCCAGCCGGCTGTGGCTTTTCTTTCTTGGCTAGTTGGTGTTTCTAGCCTTTTTAGCTCTGTGTGAGCTTTTTTTTTTGTTCTGTCAGTTGGAGACTTTGGAACCTTGTTCGAACTTTTTTTGGTTAATAAGATGGCCGTATGCATCACTCTGATGCAGAGGCCAGGGAACTCCCCCTTTTCGAGAAAGAAAAATAACCTATTTGTAGATGGGTTGACATGATCATGGTACACTGTCAATTTTTGGGTCTGATATACTGGAATTTGATTCATCAAAAAACAATAGAAATTTCTAGAAGCATCAATGTTTGTGTAAGCTGAAATCGATCTGAAAGGTGAAACCTGGTCCAGAAATAATGAAATGTTCAGAACCATTCATGGAAGTGTGCAATGGGGCAATGCTTCAACATTCGATACATGCTCACTCGGTCCCAAATAAGTGTCCCTGATTTAGTACAATCATTCTGGTTGACATCTGTTTTGCGATACGCCGATGGCATTTGTTGATTCCAAAAGATAGCAAGATGGCACATGGATCCAAAATGGACTCAAACTGAAACAATCCAGTAACAACATTCCTGGAGACATTAGAAAGCAGAAAGACAAGGTTACAGTTTCTGCAGTTCAGAGCAGCAAGTTTCAGATTATCAGCAGTACACCCACCATGCAAAGTTCTGAACTGAACATCAGTTCAGATATCAAGATGACCACACAAGTATCACCAAGCCCTAGCAGTTGTCGAACATCGCACGCACTCCTGTCCTCGGCTATAAACCGGAACGGCACGCACTCCTGTCCTTAGCGATGCAGTGGCTGGCAAGGTCCTTGGAACTGGCGTTCGATTTCCTCCCCTGCCTCAGCATGGCAGACATGTCCGGACAATCCCTTCCCGGCGAGGTCCGTGCCGGCGGTCCACGCCTCCAGCTCCGGGTTCCGGTAAATTTTGTTTTGTGTTTTAGTAGTAGACAAGATCTCAGCATGCAAACTGCAAATGAGGGGTCTGATCTGGCACCACGTGCTTAGCTTTACTACACCATTTCATTAGTGTCCCTATCCCTACGGGGATGCTACAAATCTTGAGGACAACGAACGTAGACTCCTGCTGGTCCAATCTGATGCCGTAGCTCGGCCGTAGCTTTTGTTTAGGGGCTAGAGCTTTTGTTAGGGCGCTCTTGTCTTCTCTCGCAGATATTAAGGTCCCGTTGGAATACAAGAATAGACGAATTTCACAGAAATAGGATCCCATGAAGACTTTCGACGATGACCCTTGGATTGGAAATTTGGCTTTGAAAATTTATACAGGAATTCCTTCTTTCATGCACGTTAGAGAGGATCCTACAGGCTCTTTTGATTCGAGGTCGATATGAAAAATGTGAATTAGGAGAGGGATTAATGAATTATTATAACACACTGACAAATTTGTAAAACCGTGTAATAAGATTTTCTCAATCAACCGAGATAATGCTACATATTTTGCATCGGAACCATGATACATATTTTCTTAATATATATTACTTTTTCTCGTTTCTAACTATTACTGGAGGGTAGTTCTTCTCCCGATCCAACCCTCCGAAACACCTCTATCGCAACAACCCTCATGCCGCTGCCGGCGGCGGCCTCTGGCCGGCTGGCCGGTGGCAGCAGCGCCTCCAATCCGACTCCCCTCCTTTCATGCCCTTCTCCTTATCGTGACCCCTGTCCTGCAGCCCGTCGGCGCATCTGGTTGATTCCCATTGTCCAGATCGGATCAGGATAGGCCGATGGTCGTCAACATGATCTGCTGCTTGCTCAAATCGGCCTCCAACTGATTACCCTCCACTACTAAATTTGCTCTATTTTGTGACATTTCACTTGTGTCACGTACAACCCTTTTTCGTCGCCAAAAATAGCCACCATGACGTTTTTCGGCCGTCGCCCCCACCGTCATCGATGATCCCGTCACAGGTGATCGGTCGACGGGTTTGATCAGTCAAAGATTCTGACATGTGGGGCCAGCAGTTGCTGACGTGGCTGCTTCCAGATGGGTCCCCCGTGCGTTTTATCGCCGACGGTCCCGTTAGTAATAATCGGTCGTCAGTTTTGACTAGTGAAAGCTCCTGACATATGGGCCCAGAAGATGCTGACGTGGCTGCTTACATGTGGGACCAGGTAGTCTAATATCGGTGACGATGTGTCGTCTGACCTGTCAACGTTTTTGACATGTGTGCCCATTGTTGTGGTGATGTGGATGCAGGTCACGACGTCCATAACTGTCGTCATAGTCTGCACTGTGTAGGTGCTGTCAATTTGTTTTATGTATTGCAAATGGCGGGCATATTTGATACAAAACTGAATTAATTTTCAAGAATTTTAATATAAATTTAAACAAATTTTGAAATACAATGAAAATTCAACCCAATGACTACATCGTAAACAAGAACACAAATCCGAACAAAACTCAAAAAACATTTAAAAACTTAATAAAAAAACATAACCCTTCCGCCGACAAGAGACAGGATCCACTGCGTCTCTATGGCCTTGAGGCCACTGGAGACGAGGCAGACCTGCGCCGGTGCCAGCGGGAGGCACGAGAAACCCTAGCCCTCGGATGTGAGTGGTCGTTTGATAGAAGGGTTGAATCACTTTTTGTTTCAGAGTAGGAGGGACAACGTTGGTCGATGGAGATCTCATAGTATTAGCCTTTTTTAGGGCAATCTAATAGTGGTAGCTGATCTATTTAGATAGCATTTCTTAGTCGGGCCACGCATGTAATAGGAATAAAATGTGGCTATTGTTAAGTTCCACCAAAACGATGAAGATCTTCGCTAGTGTGCCCACGTCCACACGGGCATCCTCGCACGTCGCAAGCAAAATTCCGTAGCATGTTTCTTTCCCCTTGAGGTCCAGGATGGCACGTGCGTGGCGTACTGGCGTTCGAGACATGTCCACCTTTTTCCCCACCGCTGGTACGGAGTACTACTATGTAGGCTCGTCCGTTCTCGCGCCTCCATCTGCTTCGCGGCGGTGTGTCTGCCATAGGTCGAGGTAAGGTGAGACGACGCTGCTAGGGTGGCTGCCGCGGCCTCGGATGCACATGGCCGCTCCACTTCTCGGTGATATCGCCAGCTGAGCTGCTGCTATGGAGGAGAAGATCGTGGCAGGAAGTGACCAAGAAGAGGAGAGCGACGCGTCTCCCAAACCAAGACAGTTTTTCTTTTCAGAGCCACATAGGGCATTTTCGACGTGAACGCCTATTCTCCCTTCATATATTCCCCCGGCTCGGACAATTTTAAGCCTTCAATGTAGATGTCCATATTGGTCCAGACACGGACGGCGTCTAAAATCCTCCGGCCCTAAATGAGAGGCGGCGGAGTAGGGGCGTCTGGATGTCCGCCACATCGGCCCGACAGGCCGGTTTCCTTACTGTTTTTAACGAGGCCCCTCGCTCTCGCTCACGCTCTCCTTGCCTTTCAAAACCCTAGTCATTGCTCCGCCGTGATGGGCAAAAAGACAACACTGGAGGAGCGCCTCTGTGGCCGCATGGTGTGGTATTCGCAACTCCTCACCACGAAGCCCGGTATGGGGTGCGACGCTCGGCGTCATTCCCTAAGATGCAGGTGTCGCCTGTTTGGGTCCTCTTCGACCCGAAGCTCGCGGAGGCCTGGTCCTTGGACCGGTTCAAGACCACCAAGGAGTCGGATGCCCGTCGTTAAAGTCGGATCAGTCAAGACCTACTCCAGATCAGGATCGCCGAGTCGAAGCGTGAGCTCGGCCTCAAGATCGATGAGAGTGCAAAGTGAAGAAGGAGGCATGGTGGCTGGGACGACGACAACAACAAAGGCGGCAATGACGATGATGGTCTTGATAGCCTCGAAGGTCGTGCGTACGAAGTTGTTGTCCACTATTTACTCTAGTTTAGATTAAATTTGGAGGAGTTTGTGCGTACGAAGTTGTTGTCCACTATTTACTCTAGTTTAGATTAAATTTGGAGGAGTTTGCGTGTACTAATATATGTGAAACTTGTTGAATTCGTATTTGAAATGTTTGAAACAATGAGATAACATGGAATAGCCCTGAAGAGACGACTATTCGCGACGTCTGAACATGACCAAAAACATTTAAAGACGACATGTTTGATAAACGACCTTGGAGATGCCTTAGGGGTTACGGCAACTATGACAATTCTAGTCACCAAATCTGTCTCAAATGTCCGGACAGGACGACCCAGACAGTTTTAGCCATCCAATGCTGGTCGTCAAACACCGATAAACAGTTGGCTAGGCGGTCCGGGCGTCTGCTGCCACGGTTAGTTGGACCACATCTCCTTGTTGATCCGCTTAGCCAACCGTCCAAATTTATTGATTATGGTTGCGTGACCTTTGTCCGGCCTGTTGTCTACGGACATGTCTGAACACGTCCGCGGACATTTGTAGATTTAAAATAAGCGCTGGAGTTGGGAAAATACACAGGAGCTCCTGGGTGCTCCACAACCCTATACGAATATTAAACGTAAAAAATACCAAAAAAAACTGAAATTTGGGATATCAAATCTGGGTTCTCAATCTACTTCCGTGTGAAATTTCGTAGAACATATCTGTGACGAAGGAAATATTGTCCGAACAAAAATCCATCCAAAACAGTTTTATCCTATACATAGGTTTTTTTGTCTTTTTTGCCACGAATACGTTTTCTAGTATTTTTCACGAAATTTCACGCGGGAGTAGATCAGGAGCCAGGTTTTGATATCCCAAAATCTCAGGTTATTTTTTAAATTTCTCGCTATTTTTTATTTCAATGTTCGTATAGGGTGAGTTGCCCTTGCTCTCGCAGCAAGCGGCTAGCGCAGGTCATGCACAGTGCTGGTCTGGTCTGAAAGAGCAGTGCCGCCGATGACACGCAAACAATATTGAATGCATGGTACCCTAAAATTTTTTTTGAATGCATGGTGGCGCTACAGTGGCTACGTACCGTACGTAGGTATAGCATTAAATGGAGCACACGCGCTATATGTATATGCAGTACTACTCGGTATAAACTCCATACGCAGGGAGGCCGATGGCGGACAAATTTTGTGTTTTGACCTTTTACTCAAACCTATTAGAGATCTGACTCTAGTTTGATTTTTTTTGCAAGATCTGATCATTTTGCTACCGTCAGGATTCATGGCAGTAGGGTATAATAGTCTACCGTCAAGGTCTCTGACGGTAGGGTTATACAGGCTACCGCTAGTCTATTTGGCGGTAGCAAAAGGGTCAAATCTTCAAAAAAAAATTCAAGCTAGGGTCAGATCTCGAATATGTTTCGAGAAAAGGGTCAAAACATGAAAAAAATGCCGCCGCAGGCATAAAGGAGCTCCAAACGCTCAAAGGAATGGAATTTCATCACATGTAAAGCTTCAAACTCTACTGTAAGCGCTGAACGCGTACGGTCTAGTGTTGAGTAAGTAAGTTCGTATGCATCTCCCTCCCCCACCCTAAAAATGGGTTTAGCTGCATTTAGTTTGGTAAGACGAATGCCATGGCAGGGGAGGAGGGGACATTTGGTGAGACAAATGCGGACGCCTACGTTGCTCAAACAAAACACGAAGGCCAACGATCTTTTTATCCCTACGATAGTCTTGCGCGGGAATCCTCTCTCTCTCTCTCTGCATTGACGGTTTCAACGCGAGAATCTTATTATATCCCCCTGGGGAGAAAGCGGAAATGAGTAGTAGGTCATCTGCAGCAGCGGTGCGGCCTAGCGTAGGGCAATGTTTCTTGCCTTACTCTACTGTGGTAGGGTCATGATGTATCGCTCTGGGACTCGAACGGGCGCGAATTAACCTGTGGTTGAGATAGTTAGGTGGATAATGGTATCCTCATTCATCAGTGTTTAAATCTTGATGCTCGCATTATTTCTGGATTTATTTCAGGATTTCCGGCGATGCGCTTTCAGTGGGAGAAGACGTTTCCGTCGACGACGAGGCGTCTAAGACGACTTCGTAAATCTCAAGATGATGTGCTGGCTGAGTCTTTCAGAGGCGCTTGTGTCTGTACTGATGCTAAAAAAAAAACTGGAACGGGTAGATTTCGTCACGTCTCAGAAAGAGAGATGAAGCGACGGGTCGCGTCGACCGGCGCAGCAGCAGCAGCACCAGCATGCCCGCCGCCTGCTCTCTCTAGTCCTTCACCTCACGCCCGTGCCGTCGGTCGAATAGACCGATCGACCAGACGTTTCGTACGTGCACGCCGAGCTGTACCACAACCCAAGGAATACAAGGCTAGCCAGCCAGCCAGGGTCGGCCGTCGGCGAGCAATCCAGTCGGGCCGGTGAGGCCAACTCCACCGCACGACCAGAGACGGACGTTCGCAGTAGCGGAGCTACAGCCCCAAACCTGGACGGGCCAGTACAAAAAAAGCCAACTATTTTTATTAGCTCGGTCTAATTTACCTATCAACCTCCATTAAACTTGCTATAACATAGGCGGGGCATAGCCTATTTCGTCAAGACGTAGCTTTGTCAGTGAATGTTCGGTTTGGTCGGATTTTGTCCTTTTGGGGTGGCGATGAGGTTGTCTATATCCGCGTCTGTTCAATGGGCCGTGGGTGCGTCCAACGCGCGACTACATTTCAAATCATATTCGAAGGTTACATGATTAAAAAAACAAAAAATAAAATAAAATGCCTAAAAAGTAAATAAACGCAGTTAAAAAAATTTAAAACATAATTTAGGGCTCACGGCCACAAAACGGCCCAGTTTCACGGTTCACTTAAACGGTCCAGTGCCATAATTTTTACATAAAAATAAATAAAAAAACGCCGTCCGCGTACTCCTGCCGTGGTCGTCGCCGTCTTTAGTGGCCGCCGGTGTCGTCGTCGTCGTCGTCGCTGATGAGATCGACGTAGTCCGGCGGCGTCCACAAGTGGGCCGGCGGTCCGTGGTGCACGGGGGCGGCATGATGGAAGGTGGCAGGTGCCTGCACCACCTCCTCTCGCGAAGAGGCGTCCCGCTCTGGTGAGTGCGGCGGCGTGGGGCACCAGTCCACTCCCCCCACGACGGTCGTCGTCTCCGGAGTCGTGCATGGCCAGCTCAAGTGCTGGCCCACCAGGTCCGGGTTGAACGAGGCCACCGACGGTTCCCCCATCACCTCCTCCTTTGCCGCCATCTTCAGCTCGGGGATGATGACGTCGCCGGCCGCAGAGAGAGCCGTCATCTCCTTGAGGCCCTCCCATTGGTGCTTCTCGTGCGTGCGCATGAAGTCCTCCATGACACACGCCATGATATGAGCCTCCTCCTCCGCTGTCATGCGAGGAGGGGGAGGTGGTGACGGAGACGGGGAAGGCGACGACGTGGGCGTGAGGCCGCGCACCCGCTTACACCCGCGCACCTCCCGTCGTGGCCGCCGTGGCCCCGACACCGTGTCGACGAAGTAGGACGCGCGCCGCACAACGCGCTCATCCTGGAGCCACGTGTCCCAGAACACGAAGTCGGGGGTGTACCTCTCGTCGTAGTAGAGGTCGTCGGGGTGGAGGAGGCGGCGGCACTCGATCTCATCGCGCCGCGCACGGCCACTCATCGGGACCGGTGGGATCGGGACCCGATCCGCGAAGAGGTGCCAATTGTTGGGGAGGTGCACGTCGCTCCACGGGACCGGTGTCCTTGTCTCCCACTACCACCAGCACACGTCCGCGGCCAGGTACCATCGGTCGCGCTCGCCGGCGATGGTGAAGGGGGCAAGCGCGGGGACTCGATTGGAGGTGCATGGCGGTGATGCGGGCTCATCCTTCTTCACGGAGCCGCGACGACGTCCCGAGGAGGAGCCGGCCTCGCGGCCGTGCTTCGCTTTGCGGCCGTAGTTCCATAGCCCCATGGCTGCGGCCGGCCGACGAGTTCAAGGATGGGGAGCAGCTAGGGTTTGGGGAGTGTCGGGTTTCGAGTGGGCAAAGAGGGGCCGGAGTGGGAAGTGTGGACGACGATCGGTCCACGGCTTTCCATTTAAGAAGGACGGTGACTGTTCGCTTGGCGGATGATAGGTGAGCCCACCCGCGCGTGCGCATTGATGTTGGCGGGTTGGAGATAGGTGGCCGCCTGCCACGCGGCTCCGACGCGAACGAGTCGCGCGCCCATTCGCTGTCCTGCTCGACACAAACCCGACGCATGTTTGCGTTCGAAATGAGTTGATCCGAACACAAAACGAACTAGATGGGTTCAGACCATCGCGCGCTGGATCGTCTAGTTTGTCCCTTTTAACCCGAACGAACGACGCCGGACGGGATGGGGTTGGGCAGTGGAGTTGGCCTGAGTTGGGTGGCGAGAGAGGCGTCGGGGCGGTGAGGGCGGCGGAGGCTATGTAGAGTACGTGTAGCGCCACACGCGGCGTGGCGAGCGAGTGAGTGTTCAATCATCAATCAATGCGCCGCAAGTGGAATAAAAATTTCCTCGCCTCTGACAACCGCCGTTCTCCGGAGCAGGCTACCGCTTTTCCCTTCACACCTCGGCGGTAAAAAAATACATTCCTCCCGCTCTACTGCCTGGGATCCTACTGCCGCAAGCACTGTGCGCAGGGAGACAGCACAAGGGAGCGAAGCTGAGGACGCAGGGCACGATGGCAGCCCCGTAGTCAGAGAGTCCAAGGAAGGGCAAGAAAAAGCAGGCAGGGGAAGGGAGGGGAAGCGGAAGGGGCCCAAGATAGCGAGGCGGCAGCCATGGAGGTAGAGCCACCGCCACCGGCAGCGGCAGGGGCAGCGGTGCCGCGGAAATGCGGCGTCGGCGGGGAGCAGCCGGGCCACGGGACCCCGAATCGGCCGCGGGAGGCGCAGGAGGACCAAGCAGCCCCGGCGCCGCTGCGGCGGGAGCTGGCGGCGGCGCGGGCGCGGCGGAGGGCGGGCCGCGCCACGCCCTCGCCGTCCTGGAAGCTCGAGGCGTCGCCGCCGCGGCCGGAGGAGCCGCCGGCGGACGCGGCGGCGGCGGGGAGGAGGAGCTCGTCGGGGGCGTCCGCGCGCCAGCTGGGCGCCACGCTGTGGGAGATCCAGGACGTCGTCAGGGCCGCGGGCGCCGGCCGCCGGATCCGCAGGCGCGCGCGGAGGGGGCCCGCCGCGTCCCCTCACCGCGGCGGCGACGACGACGACGACGTGGATCGAGTGAGGGCTCCGCTACCTCCCTCTCTCTGCTTTTTCCTGGTCAACGTCGGTGACGTCGCTAGTCAGTTGCGGTCTGCTATTTTCACTTGCCGTCTTTTCCTGCTATTCTGCCACAACAACTCCATATACATACTCTGCATTGGCATCATGTCATTGTCGCCGAATTTTCAGTGGATCAATATGTTAGAATTTGTTCCTCAATGCACATGCCAGTGCGGCGGATAGATTAACTTTTCTGCCACAGCAACATACGTATCATAGGCTGCTGCTTCTTGAGATTTAGCCATTTCGGCGCTACTAGAAAAATCCTAGCCGCAATGTGCCCCTTCCTCGACTATTTTCGAGGCAGAGATCAGGTCCTAAAATGCAGTACCAAGCACGCCGCGTTGTTCGATTCGATTAGCCTTAGCCTCGCTCCGAGATTTCTATTATTTTGTTCTCCACTTTTGTGGTGTTGAACTGTCAAGAAGACAAGAAGTAATGTGCAATAAAGCCGCAATCCACTGCTGTCACAGTAGTATATACTTGTACCTTCCTTTCAATTGAGGGCGAGCTCGTACATATTTTTGGCACATGAATCGGGCATGTTTAGTATTAATGTGGTCCCCTGGCCCTTGTGCATTGGCTGCTTAGTGATAAAATGCCCTGAAATTTATCACTCAGCAGTTGCCTCAACAGAATGGAATTTGGACTGCCCTTCTTCTAGGGGAATTTGGAGTATGTTTTGCACATAGAACCTGCAACTAAATACTAGTAACAGTATTAGTTCGAAATGCACTGGTGTTGAAACATCAAACATGTCATCAACCGTATATGGTGGAGGGTTTTTTCGTTAGGAAATTTTCTTTAGGATCACCGAGTTCTCTGAGTGTTCTTGGGTTGATTATTTTAAGATCATGCAAAAGCTAAGGAAGAGACATAGAATGTTAAAAGGAAAAACCTCCGGGCGATCATTCACAAATCAGGAGCTGGCAAATATTTCTAGCAGTCCTATGTATTCGTAGTTCTTTGAGATGGACTTGATGTGAATTTCTACCTTGCATTTGACTTGCATGGTTGATTACTGTGATGATTGTGATTCTTTTTCTTGATGTTCTCCTAGCAAAATCCCAATTCTAAAGGTGTAAACACATCTTCTATCAGTTGGGATCTTTGCCATAAAATCTTGGCAATTGTTTTAGTATACATCTGAGCTTGAAGAATATGCTTTCTCCTTGTAATTATAACCTTAATGTTCCCTACTATGTAATGATCCTAGAATATATACGAAAACACACCTGTACTTCATGTTCTTCTAAATTTTCTTTCTCTGAAAAAAGGGGAAACACCCACCTTGTATTAGATAAACTATCTTTAATGTTCCCCACTATGTAATGATCCCAGAATATATACGAAAACACACCTGTACTTCATGTTCTTCTAAATTTTCTTTCTCTGAAAAAGGGAAAACATCCAGCTTGTATTAGATAAACTATCCTTAATGTTCCCCACCATGTAATGATCCCAGAATATATACGAAAACACACCTGTACTTCATGTTCTTCTAAATTTTCTTTCTCTGAAAAAAGGGAAAACACCCAGCTTGTATTAGATAAACTATCCTTAATGTTCCCCACTATGCAATGATCCCAGAATATATACGAAAATGCACCTGTACCTTCATGTTCTTCTAAATTTTCTTTCCCTGACAAAGGTAAACACCCAGCTTGTATTAGATAAGCCAAAGTATTACAAGGTATATATGGAGAAATGTGTCACAATAATAGATGGGTAGCATAACTATGTGTCGAAAACAAGCACAGAATGAAAGGGTAACGAGCTTGCAGTCCAAGACTTCTACTGTCTAAAAAGCTTGCGTTCTGCACCATCTTTCTCTCGAAGTCCAAGCTGAGCAAATGCTGTATTGCCATCACACATGCCACACAAAAGGATTTCAGTTTGTCTTGTACTTACAGATCATATTAGATGTATAACTGTTTGGTGCAATGCAGTATTGTAGCATCATGTTCTGTTTTTCTTATAGTGATGTACATGCTCAATAAATAGGATCTTACGATTTTAAGTACATAAGTTTCTGAAGAGATTTTTTTGCTAGCATAATTCAATGGTTTCAGATTTACCAAACTCATGCCAACTAGAATATCATGAATTTTATGAATGATGCTTCCTGAACTAGTTTTGCTTAAAGGGAGCAATGCTTTCTCTTTGAGGTGCCAAAGCTTAAGTTCTTTTGTTCCAAAAGCCATGCATTTTGAGATCTCTTAATGTAATTCCAATGGAGAATTATGTTTTCTGCTGTAAGCTTCACAGCTTAGTGTTTTGTTATTTTACAAAGCCATGAGTTCTGAATTCCATAACTTCTGTCGCATTTCAGCCACATATTTCAGGCGGCTGTGGTAGGGATCTTTCAGCACCATTGATGGAACATGAAAAGTTACATGAAGATCGATGCCATTCAAGGCAGTCTCTTTCTCCTGCAAGTTACACTAGCTCAATTGGGGTATGCACACACATCCCCTCCCTTTACTCATCTCTTGGTAATTTTGGTGTTTTAGTTGTCATGTCATCATGGAATCAAATTTAGCATTTGAATCTGTACAAGAGTGACTTGCATGCTTATTATGTTTGTTGCTTATTATGCATTATTATCTCTAGACTGGAATGCCAATACTATTTCTGTAGCCGGTGTGATCGTGCATGCTACTGGTCATGCCATCTTTTATCCTGTCGCCAATGATGACATGTTGTGTTATTGGTTTAGTATTTTGCAGCTATAAACATTGGAGGAAACATGTTTCTCACAATTGTATTTGTCTGTCCTTTCATTAAACAGGCTGCTACCATAAACCTCGTCAGTCCTACTCGGTCGTTGAATTTCAGGGACAGATATAGGGATGCAGGTTGCAATCTTAAAACATCAACAGAACTATTGAAAGTTCTGAATCGTATTTGGAGTTTGGAAGAACAGCATGCGGTTGATGTGTCAGCAGTTAAGGGATTGAAATCGGAGTTGCAGAATACACAGGCACGTGTTCAAGAGCTTACGCAAGAGAGGCAGCGATATCACTATGAAATCGAGTCTCTGGCCAGGCAAGTCACTGAAGACAAAATGGCTCGGAAAAACAAGGAACAAGAGAAGCTTAGAGCAACCCTTTGTTCCCTGCAAGAGGAACTTGAAGCTGAGAGACATCTGAGGAAACATTCTGAGAATCTCCACAGGAAGCTAGGGAAAGAGTTGTCTGCGATGAAACCGGCATTTCTCAAGGCTGTAAAGGACCTGGAGAAAGAGCAGAAAGCAACCCGCCTGTTGGAAGATCTCTGCGACGAGTTTGCGTTAGGAATCAGAAACTACGAAGAGGAAGTGAGGGTGTTAAAGCAAAGGCATGTAAAGGAGTATGAACAGAAAACTGATAAGTTGGTGGTTCATATTTCGGAAGCATGGCTGGACGAGCGAATACAGATGCAAAATGCTGATGCCAGGGGAGATTCAGAAGGGAAAACCTCAATCACGGAGAGGTTGAGCGGTGAAATACGGAGTTTCCTTCATGGTAGAAGATCAAGCAACTTCTACGGTGTTAACAAACATGCTGGTAATGAGAAGGGAGATGCAAGCTTGTGCCGACAGTCCCTCGAATCTCTGCACTTAAATGGAGCCACCAGTGCCCCCCGGTTAGCTGAAGATGATGAAAATTCTGTTGCTAGCGACTTGCATTGCTTTGAGTTGAACATGCATGGAGACGCTGTGCAGACTCATGACCTTGCAGGAACTCGACGGACAGTCGCCGACTGCATGTATTCACCAATGAGAAGGCTGGAGTTCTCCGATGGTCTGTCTGTTGAGGGCTCAAGGATCTCATCCGCAAGACCTTGTTCAGAAAAAGGCAAGGTAAAGCCAAGAAGCAGCAAAGCACAGCTGAATACTTCGGCGCCAGAAATCAGCTCTCGCAACGGTGACAAAATTGATCCTATAGATGAGCAGAACGAAACAGTCATGACCCAAGTTTCTCGACGGTTGCACGATGACTTGCTGAAGATCAAATCAGAGGCTCCTCAACATGCATTTCTAGAGCGAAAACCCCATGATCATCATCCCCGGACGTACCAGTTTCGTGAGTGTGCCGCGTCGTCAAGCGATCTGCTACACAATCTGCACAGTCCAGCCCGGCAGCTGAAGAATCATCAGCGCGCGCCGTTGGACTACCAAACATCTGAATGCACTACTACCGGTGACCTGCGTGGTCTGCGTAGTCCATCCTGGCAGCTGAAGAACCAACGCGCCTCATTGGACTACCAGATATCTGAGTGTGCCACCACAGGTGACATGCACAACCTGCGCAGTCCATCCTGGCAGCTGAAGAATCATCATCGGTCGTCGCTGGACCATGAAATCTCCGAGTCCTCGCCGGCGCGGTCTCTCGGCTCAAAAGACAACACGCTCAAGGCGAAGTTACTGCAAGCGAGGCTAGAGGGGCAGCATGCCCGGATTAGGGCGTCGGGCTACCCCTTGATCAGCACAAGGAGATGAGCACACCGACTGGCTGGCACCCTTGGGCTGATGAGCTTCCATGTTGTGGTTTCCTACGGCATGGAGCTGCATTTTAAGTTAATGTGACTTGATGTGTTTAGAATTTCACGCGCGGCGTCTCGGGTCTCGGGTCGCGGGCGGGATATGCGGAATTGTAGCTGCATGGGGGAGGAGAGACAGACCCCCTTGAGTAGATTTGCTGCATCCTTCAGGCTCATCCGGCTATGATTGAATGATTGAATGTACGTAGTAGAGATGGACTTTCGGTAATCACCTGTTGTTGTAATGTTTGTATTGTATAGTACTAGTATTATATGTGTCGATGTAGAAGTAGGAACCTGAAACACCCGTGGCAAAGCTAATGGCTGGAAGAAAGCTTGAGAGCTGTACTATTGTTCCCGTCTGCTTGAATTTTCAGCGCGATCTTGCAACGATCGTCTGATTATATGATAGTACTACCCATGAATGAAAGCATGTGGTCAAGATCGATGGACGTTCACGTTCGTGTTACGTGCCCAAACCAAAGCGCCGCGTGGTTGGCTGGATGCAGCAGTACACCAGCCAAAATTGTGTGTTTTTTCTCTTTTTTTTGAGGCAACCTCGCAAAGTTTTTTTATTTTTTGAGGGAGTTGTCCAGCGTTGCCATCCAGGCCTGCCATTTCTGCATCTGCAGGCCCAAGCCCAAAGCAGCGCACGGGGATAATAAGCTGCGACGGTTGCTCGTCTCCCCCGAGTTGCCGCACACCTCTTTCCTTCCTGAGAAATAGAACACCCAAATCCCCTCGGCGGCGCAACCCTAGCAGCACGCCGCCAGCGGCGGGCCATGACGACCGACGGCGACATCGACATGGCCGACCTCGCCTCCCTCGACGCCCCGGCCTCTCCCGCCGCCGCCGCCGCCCCCTCCGTCCGCTTCCAACCCAACGTCAAGGGCAAGCCCAAGCCCAAACCCAAGCCGAAGCCGAAGGCCAAGCCGGCGCCCAAGCCCAAGCACAAACCAGAGCCGGAGCCGGAGCCAACACCGGAGGAGGGTGACCCCCACGCCGCGGCGGCGGCGGCGGCGGCCACGCTGCCGGAGGGCGGCGTGGACGCGATGGAGACCGACGCGGACAGGGTGGGCCCCGGCGAGGGCGCGGATGACATGGATGTCGAGGACGAGGACTTCGTGGTGCGGGAGATCGACGTCTACTTCACGCCCAAGCCCTTCGACAAGGACAGCAAGCTGTACATCATGCAGTACCCGCTGAGGCCATGCTGGCGTCCGTACGAGCTCGGTGAGGTGTGCAAGGAGGTGCGCGTGAAGCCAGGGAGCTCAAAGGTTGAGGTGGACTTGGAGGTCGACACGCAGAGCGACAACTACGACCCGGAGGTTTCTGGGTCTTTGAGGGTGACGACCCAGACGTTGTCATCATCGGAGGCGGCTGATGTGTCTGACTATGCCGTCGGGGTTCTCCGAGGCAACATGGTTCATCTGAATCATCTTGATGCGGTGATGCAGCTGCGGCCGTCAATGCCGCATCTGATTTCTGGTGCTTCGCGTACTAGGCAGCCTTTGCAACAGGTGGAAACAAATGGTGGTGGTGCTGGTAGCAAGGCTGTTCCATCCGCTAAGGGAAATCAGCACCCAGATGGTTCCAAGGACTCCCCTAAAGAACCTGAGCCATGGATTTCTCTCACTTACGAACCAGCTGGGAGTGATGTTGCAAGCAAGTACTATGCTGAGATGGTAGCAAGCGAGGGCAGGCCTATAGATTTCACAATGAGCACACATGATTATGCATTGTCATTGTGTCCCGGAGGGCCGACAGGCAGCAAGAATATTAACAGAAGCCAGGCGATCCGGGAGATGCTTTCACTGCCACTGGAAGAGCGCCTGAAGAAATGGTTTACTGAGGTGTCACAAGTGACTCGATTTGTTGCTCTAATGCATCTTGCTCCAGACTGTTCGGAGGAAGACCTTCTGGAAACTCTTCCAGTGTATGCTGATTTGGTGCGTGGTTTATGGGTCTGCCGAAGTTCTTTGTTGTATGATGATGGACTCGCTTCCAAAAGGGATCAAATTATGCTCGAGTTTACAAAAATGGAATCCATACCTGTGAAGTATGTGGAGAGACTGATCAGAGATGAGCGAACAAGGAACATGATATTGAATCCGCTGGGTAAGAGAAGGGATAAGCTTCAAGACTACAAGTTTATAGTAGCAGCAGATTCATCCTTCATAAAACGTTATTCCCATATAGTCAAGGAGCAAGAAAATGCTTGGTCGGTCCGTGCTGCAACCATGCCTGACCCCCTAGAGAAATGCAGCGCTACTGAACAAAGGAAAACCAAGAACTCAACCAAATCTAACATTCCTGTGAAAGGGCCTGATCCAGTAATGGGTAAGACCAAGGATGGCCTCGTTCAAGGAAGTGAAAACCATGTGCGCTCTGTCTTGGATAGTGTCTTCACTGCCAATAAAGTTCGCAGCTTTCCGGCCGTTGTTAGAGACTTGAGGCACTTGGCAGTAAAATATGCCTCTGACAGGAAAGATGGAGCAAGATTCCAAGCTCTGTCAAATGCTGCACAAACTTGTGTTTCACTTTCTCGTAAAGAGCTTGATGCTTCAATACGTCTTGTTGCTGTTCCTGTCCATGATTTATATGTTCAAAAGTCCGAGGAGAAGGCTAGTGTGCGAAATTGTCTCATTAAGCTCTTCCGTGATAGAGTTCCCAATGGAACATTAAAGAAGCAGGAAATCCTTGATTGTGCTCTGAGTATCTTAAAGAGAAAAATTAGTGAGAAAGAGTACCATCAGGCTGTGTCTGAGATCTGCATCTCAAATGAAGATGGACACTTGGTATTGAAGAATGGTGAAATGCCCTGAATTCAGCCATCAGGCTGTGACTGAGTTCTGCATATCAAATGAAGATGGATACTTGGTATTGAAGAATGGTGAAATGCCCTGAATTCGATATGATGATGAACCTTATAGATGTCCAAAGTGCTTGAAGTTTACTGTAGTCACAGAAGGTGGTAAATAACTATTCTAGCATTGCACGTCGTTCTCTAAAAATAGTTGGGTGTGTTCTTAGTAATAAAGATGGGCATTGGTTGTGTAATTGGTTCATATCTGGACCACTTGCTGACAAGGTTCAAAATTCAAATCAACATTTCTAAGCACTATGTTTCTTTATTAAAACTAAACCTGTGTTGTAGCTGGTCTCCGGTATTTGTTGTGTTGCTCAGGTGTTGATGTGCTGTCTTGCCATAGCAATGGCTGAAAAGTACTCCCTCCTTCCTATAATATAAGACATTTTTGACACTGGACGGAGGGATTACATCATGAGTAGGTCAACATGCAGTCTCTTCATTTTTTCATCTTTGCTACACAGCTTGCTTACATCTTTGTGTACAACGTCAATCCCAACCAGAAACATTGGGTGATACTCAAAATGTATAAAACCATTTACCTCTATTATGGTCCCAGCAAACCCTGGTGATTTGGTTTGGTTCAAGGAGAGGTAGATCTGGATTTACATTTGTTTTGGTGTGGTCTTCTTTAATTTTGTAGGAATTGCTCCAGCGGAAACACATATCAAATTCCAGGTGTATAACCATATATTGTTGTAGATTTCAGGTTGGATGGATGGTCACATGAAAGAATTGATCTGATTTTGCCATCGTTTGTCTCTGTAGAATTTTGCTCACGCTGGGCTGTGTCTATCTGTAGATTTTTGTTCATGTGTGGAAGCTGGACCGTCTATATGTACAATTTTGTTCATGCAAGAATTTTTTACTTGCACTCATTAGATCATCTTATTCTCATGTGTAGCTCAATCATTTGCCCAAATTATTGTTCTTCCATCTGGGCAATCTTTAGTTGCAGATCCATGCTTAAAATTTTATTGTGTAGATGCATGTTCACTCCCCTGTTCTGCTTGAGCCTGTTGCCTTGCCATGAAGCCCTTTGCTGCAACTTGTCACTTCACCATCGATGACACTCTGCTGCAACCCAGCTCTGTCCAAGTACTTAAATTATTCAATTTTGTTACTATATATCTGAGCATATATATTGTAAATACGAATAGTATCATAGGCTTTTAAGAAACAGTGTTGCTATCTGTTTGACATTGGTATGGGTGTGAGTTGCTTTAGAGGTTGTTTTTCTTGAAAACATATTGGTTTACCAAATTGAGTTTTGTTTCATCATGTTTTTATACCATGCCATCAGGATTTTCAGTTGTTCTTCTGCATTACACACAATATGTCGCAGCCCTTCAGGTTTTTTGGTTGTTCTTTTGCCATACCATCTATCTGTGTGTATGTTCCTGACATATAGGCCCTGTTTGGATACTCTAACTAAGTTAGAGGCTAGAGTTATATTTTAACCCTAAATTAACCCTAAACTAACTCTAACCAAAGAGATGTTTGGATGGTATGGTTAGATTGACAATAAATATTCTTTCTTAATCATTTGATTACTTTGGACCCTATTTGGATGGGAGAGGTAACTTTTTTTACTATTTTTTTAGTGGGCCCAGAAGAACTAACCCAAATAAGCACCTCTAGTGTGGGCTAGTTTTTGGGGTGGGTTAGATCCAACTAACCCACCATGTTTGGATACTTTTAGGTTATTTGATCCCCAACTAACTAAAACTAACTCTAACCTAGGAATCCAAACAGGGCCATAGTTTCCTTTTGTTGTGCAGATGTTCTTATATTTTCTCATGCCTTCCCCTCCTATTTTAGCTTAGTATTCTTTGGATATAACATAGCCGCTACAAAGGTCGGTACCAAGGGTGAGTGCCTCCACATTTGGAGATGATCTCATAGGATGTCCATTACTATGCTTCTTTTATTCTTTTGGTTGAATGTTGAACAAGGAAAAGAATAGTATCTGTGTTGCCTTGATAGGCACACCCATTATTCATTTCGTGCAAATTTTCTTATGTGAGTCTCTCAATATATTCCGTAATATTATGCACTGAGTATCCTGACCACTAATTCTTACTTCTTTTTTGCGGGAGACCATTAATTCTTACTAATAATAGGCTTCTTGATTTTTTTATTTTAGAAAATGAAAGCAAGGAATGTGTTATGGGTACACATTCTAGACAAACTATTACAAATTGGGGTAGCAAACTGGAGTAAATCAATGCGACAACACAGCTAGAGACCACTTGTATAGGAACTGCAAGTGCATAGTGTACATGGATAGGAGCAGAAAAATAAACACACCGGTCAGAAGTGTCGTTATCTAAAAAAATGGTCAGAAGTGTGACCTTATCAGCCAAACATGCATCCACATGAACCAAAGAATTGGTCAGCAGCAAATGGGTTGTATTGTTCTACTTCTATGGAATCATGACTAGAATGTGTACCTATTGTTCTACCTCTAAGAAAAGCATGACTAGAATGTGTGCTCATAGTGTACATGGATAGGGGCAGGAAAACAAACACTCTGGCCAGAAGTGCTACAAATAATAGGCTTAGTTATCGAGGTTTCTCTATGGGGTTATAAAACAAACTATTTTAGTGGCAAAACTGCTTACTATTGGTTAGCATGGTAACCTAATAACTGGTGAAGACACATCTTGGGTCCAGCTCATTTTGGACGAATGAAGCTCCAGAAATCTAAAGGCAATGTAGGTTCAGAGGCGCAGTCCTAAAACTAATCTTCCAATGGACATGTTGATTCATTCACGTGCTGTGACGAATGAACCGATTCATCAAAAAAGTCGAATGAACCGATTAGTATGTACATTGTCACGTGATCAAATGGCATGCTTTGTGGGAGTTAGATTTCTCTGATGATAGCTTTGTGTGATTTATGCAGGCATGCACAACCTAGGTAGACCTCCCTTAGAACTGTGTTTAAAATTGAAACTGGCTGTTTTTTCAGGGTCCTAACGAGTAACGCCACTTGGTTTTGTTTCGGGTGAAACTATATGCTGGCAACAAATATTCAAATGTTTCTGTTGGAGTTGTACTAATTTAATGTACGCATGTAGGAACTGGACTGGATACATTGTGTATAAAAAATCAATCCTAAGTTCAGATTTAAAAAAAAAAAGTGAATTGCTTATATGTGTGTATCTTATTGATTCATATGCCTATTCTTGAATTTTAAAATTGGGAAAAATCTTATGTCCAGTTTTTCTATCGGAGTTGTAGTAATTTAGAGTTTCTTATAGTCAAATGCATGGAATAGCAGAACTTTGTACGTCTCTCCCAGCCAATTGCTACGTTGGTATGTCCCTCCGGTTCCATCTTTATCACATTGTTTTGTGTTATTTCCCCATGGTTTACATGCTATATGATTATATTATATTCATTGTTGTTTGGCTTGCTTATACCAGTTCTAGGTAGCTATTTTTTACACTATAGGTTCAAATACCTAAGATGTGTGTGTGTTAATTTTGTGAAGGTTTCATTTACATATATAGTTATCTGCCCTTCCCTCCTTTGTCTCTGCAGCTGAACCAACAACGCAAAAGAATACTTTTCTCTGGTTAGGTTGATTATTTGCATCTGTTTGGTTGTGGGGAGCTGAGATATAGTTTATTGTTTTCATTTTGTTCATTCGTAGATATTTGATATTGTTAGATAGACGAATGGATGAATGGACCTTGTATTGCTATGGGCCTAACAGGGCAGACAAGTACAATGTACATATGCAAATAAATCCCTATACAAGGGAGAAAACTACACTACCCTATACACAACACCATAACACTTTGACAGCCCCCCTCAAACTCAGGGTGGATCTATAACACTGAGTTTAGAAAGAAATAGCTTTGTTGAGCTCGATTTTGTGCCTTCGTGAAGAAATCTGCTAGCTGGAGCTCGGAAGGCACGAATTGAAGAGCCACCATCTAGTCCCACACCTGCGATCTCGTGTAAGAAGCATCCACACCAATATGTTTGGTGAGCTCATGCTTCACAAGATCTCGAGCAATGCTGATTGTGTTGGTGCTGTATGATGAGAGAGGGGTCGTGCGGTAGTAGAAACACCAAAATCAATAAGAAACCTGTTGGGGAATGTAGCATGCAATTTCAAAAAAAATTCCTACGATCACGTAAGATCTATCTAGGAGATGCATAGCAACGAGAGGGAAAGAGTGTGTTCATGTACCCTCGTAGACCGAAAGCGGAAGCGTTAGGTTAACGCGGTTGATGTAGTCGAACGTCTTCGTGATCCAATCGATCCAAGTACCGAACATACTTACGTACTTCTCCTCCGTGTTCAGCTCATGTTCAGCTCAATGACGTCCCTCGAACTCTTGATCCAGTAGAGGGTCGAGGGAGAGTTCCGTCAGCACGACAGTGTGGTGACGGTGATGGCGATGTGATCCGCGCAGGGCTTTGCCTAAGCACTACGACGCTATGACCGGAGGAGTAAACTGTGGAGGGGAGCACCGCACACGGCTAAGAGAACAATTGATGTGCCTTTGGGGTGCCCCCGCCCCCGTATATAAAGGAAAGGGGAGGAGGTGGCCGGCCAGGAGGAGGCGCGCCAAGGGGGGGAGTCCTACTAGGACTCCACTTCGCCCCCCTTCCTTCCAACGAAGAGGGGGAAAGGGGAAAGAGCGGAGAGGGAGAAGGAAAGGGGGGGCACCCCCACCCCTTGTCCAATTCGGATTGGGCAGGGGGGAGGCGCGCGCCACCTCTTGTGGCCTGCCTCCCTCTCTCCACTATGGCCCATGAGGCCCATTAACTTTCCCGGGGGTTCCGGTAACCTCCCGATACTCCGAAAAATCCCCGAACCTATTCGAAACTATTCCGGTGTCCGTATATAACCTTCCAATATATCAATCTTTATCTCTCGACCATCTCGAGACTCCTCGTCATGTCCGTGATCTCATTCGGGACTCTGAACAAACTTTAATCACCAAAACACACAACTCATAATACAAATCATCATCGAACGTTAAGCGTGCGGACCCTATGGGTTCGAGAACTATGTAGACATGACCGAGACACATCTTCGGTCAATAACCAATAGCAGAACCTGTATGTTCATATTGGTTCCTACATATTCTACGAAGATCTTTGTCGGTCAAACCGCATAACAACATGCGTCATTCCCTTTGTCATCGGTATATTACTTGCCCGAGATTCGATCGTCAGTATCATCATACCTAGTTCAATCTCGTTACCGGCAAGTCTCTTTACTCGTTCTGTAATACATCATCCCGCAACTAACTCATTAGTCACATTGCCTGCAAGGCTTATAGTGATGTGCATTACCGAGAGGGCCCAGAGATACCTCTCCGATACTCAGAGTGACAAATCCTAATCTTGATCTATGCCAACCCAACAAATACCTTCGGAGACACCTATAGAGCATCTTTATAATCACCCACTTATGTTGTGACGTTTGATATCACACAAGGTGTTTCTCCGGTATTCGGCAGTTGCATAATCTCATAGTCAGAGGAATATGTATAAGTCATGAAGAAAGCAATAGCAATAAAACTAAACGATCATTATGCTAAGCTAACGGATGGGTCTTGTCCATCACATCATTCTCTAATGATGTGATCCCGTTTATCAAATGACAACACATGTCTATGGTCAGGAAACTTAACCATCTTTGATTAATGAGCTAGTCAAGTAGAGGCATACTAGGGACACTCTGTTTTGTCTATGTATTCACACATGTACTAAGTTTCCTGTCAATACAATTCTAGTATGAATAATAAACATTTATCATGATATAAGGAAATATAAATAACAACTTTATTATTGCCTCTAGGGCATATTTCCTTTAGTCTCCCACTTGCACTAGAGTCAATAATCTAGATTACATAGTAATGATTCTAACACCCATGGAGTCTTGGTGCTGATCATGTTTTGCTCATGAAAGAGGCTTAGTCAACGGGTCTGTAACATTCAGATCCGTATGTATTTTGCAAATCTCTATGTCTCCCTCCTTGACTTGATCGCAGATGGAATTGAAGCGTCTCTTGATGTGTTTGGTTCTCTTGTGAAATCTAGATTCCTTCGCCAAGGCAATTGCTCCAGTATTGTCACAAAAGATTTTCATTGGACCCGATGCACTAGGTATTACACCTGGATCGGATATGAAGTCCTTCATCCAGACTCCTTTATTTGCTCCTTCCGAAGCAGGTATGTACTCCGCTTCACACGTAGATCCCACCACGACGCTCTGCTTGGAACTGCACCAACTTACAGCTCCACCATTCAATATAAATACGTATCCGGTTTGTGACTTAGAGTCATTCGGATCAGTGTCAAAGCTTGCATCGACGTGACCATTTACGACAAGCTCTTTGTCACCTCGATAAACGAGAAACATATCCTTAGTCCTTTTCAAGTATTTCAGGATGTTTTTGACCGTTGTCCAGTGATGCACTCCTGGATTACTTTGGTACCTCCCTGCTAAACTAATAGCAAGGCACACATCAGGTCTAGTACACAACATTGCATACATGATAGAACCTATGGCTGGGGCATAGGGAATGACTTCTAGTTTCCCTCTATCTTCTGCAGTGGTCGGGCATTGAGTCTGACTCAACTTCACACCTTGTAACACATGCAAGAACCCTTTCTTTGACTGGTCCATTTTGAACTTCTTCAAAACTTTATCAAGGTATGTGCATTGTGAAAGTCCAATTAAGCGTCTTGATCTATCTCTATAGATCTTGATGCCCAATATATAAGCAGCTTCACCGAGGTCTTTCATTGAAAAATTCTTATTCAAGTATCCTTTTATGCTATCCAAAAATCCTATATTATTTCCAATCAACAATATGTCATCCACATATAATATTAGAAATGCTACAAAGCTCCCACTCACTTTCTTGTAAATACAGGCTTCTCCAAAAGTCTGTATAAAACCATATGCTTTGATCACACTATCAAAGCGTATATTCCAACTCCGAGAGACTTGCACCAGTCCATAAATGGATCACTGGAGCTTGCACACTTTTTTAGCACCTTTAAGATCGAGAAAACCTTCTGGTTGCATCATATACAACTCTTCTTTAAGAAATCCATTAAGGAATGCAGTTTTGACTTCCATTTGCTAAATTACATAATCATAAAGTGCGGCAAATGCTAACATGATTCGGACAGACTTAAGCATCGCTATGGCTGAGAAGGTCTCATCGTAGTCGACTCCTTGAACTTGTCAAGAACCTTTCACAACAAGTCAAGCTTTGTAGAAAGAAACATTACCGCCAGCGTCAGTCTTCTTCTTGAAGATCCATTTATTCTCTATGGCTTGCCGATCATCGGGCAAGTCAACCAAAGTCCACACTTTGTTCTCATACATGGATCCCATCTCAGATTTCATGGCCTCAAGCCATTTTGTAGAATCTGGGCTCATCATCGCTTCCTCATAGTTCATAGGTTCATCATGGTCAAGTAACATGACCTCTAGAACAGGATTACCGTACCACTCTGGTGTGGACCATACTCTGGTTGACCTACGAGGTTCGGTATTCACTTGATCTGAAGTTTCATGATCATAATCATTAGCTTCCTCACTAATTGGTGTAGGAATCACTGGAACTGATTTCTGTGATGAACTACTTTCCAATTCGGGAGAAGGTACAATTACCTCATCAAGTTCCACTTTCCTCCCACTCACTTCTTTCGAGAGAAACTCCTTCTCTAGAAAGGATCCATTCTTAGCAACGGATATCTTGCGTTCGAATTTGTGATAGAAGGTGTACCCAACAGTTTCCTTTGGGTATCCTATGAAGACACGTTTCTCCGATTTGGGTTCGAGCTTATCAGGTTGAAGCTTTTTCACATAAGCATCGTAGCCCCAAACTTTAAGAAATGTGTGACGCCCCCGATTTGACCGTACACTAATCATGCACGCAAATGTGTACGATCAAGATCAGGGACTCACGGGAAGATATCACAACACAACTCTAAAACATAAATAAGTCATACAAGCATCATAATACAAGCCAGGGGCCTCGAGGGCTCGAATACAAGTGCTCGATCATAGATGAGTCAGCGGAAGCAACAATATCTGAGTACAGACATAAGTTAAACAAGTTTGCCTTAAGAAGGCTAGCACAAACTGGGATACAGATCGAAAGAGGCGCAGGCCTCCTGCCTGGGATCCTCCTAAACTACTCCTGGTCGTCGTCAGCGGGCTGCACGTAGTAGTAGGCACCTCCGGTGTAGTAGGGGTCATCGTCGACGGTGGCGTCTGGCTCCAGGGCTCCAGCATCTGGTTGCGGCAACCAGGTAGAAGGGAAAGGGGAAAAGAGGGAGAAAAGCAACCGTGAGTACTCATCCGAAGTACTCGCAAGCAAGGAGCTACACTACATATGCATGGGTATATGTGTAAAGGGCCATATCGGTGGACTGAACTGCAGAATGCCAGAATAAAAGGGGGATAGCTAATCCTGTCGAAGACTACGCTTCTGGCAGCCTCCGTCTTGCAGCATGTAGGAGAGAGTAGATTGAAGTCCTCCAAGTAGCATCTTCAAGTAGCATCTCCAAGCAGCATCTCCAAGTAGCATCGCATAGCATAACCCTACCCGGCGATCCTCCTCTCGTCGCCCTGTAGAAAAGCGATCACCGGGTTGTCTGTGGAACTTGGAAGGGTGTGTTTTATTAAGTATCCGGTTCTAGTTGTCATAAGGTCAAGGTACAACTTCAAGTCGTCCTGTTACCGAAGATCACGGCTATTCGAATAGATTAACTTCCCTGCAGGGGTGCACCACATAACCCAACACGCTTGATCCCATTTGGCCGGACACACTTTCCTGGGTCATGCCCGGCCGCGGAAGATCAACACGTCGCAGCCCCACCTAGGCACAACAGAGAGGCCAGCACGCCGGTCTAAACCTAAGCGCACAGGGGTCTGGACCCATCGCCCATAGCACACCTGCACGTTGCGAGGGCGGCCGAAAGCAGACCTAGCCTAGTGGCGTTCCAGTCCAATTCGGCGCGCGCCGCTCCGTCGCTGACGTCTGAAGTGCTTCGGCTGATACCACGACGCCGGGATACCCATAACTACTCCCGCGTAGATGGTTAGTGCGTATAGGCTCGTAGCCGACTCAGATCAAATACCAAGATCTCGTTAAGCGTGTTAAGTATCCGCGAACGCCGAACAGGGCCAGGCCCACCTGTCTCCTAGGTGGTCTCAACCTGCCCTGCCGCTCCGCCATAAAGTAACAGTCGGGGGCCGTCGGGAACCCAGGCCCACCTCTACCGGGATGGAGCCACCTGTCCTTTCAGCCCCCTCATCAGAATCACTTGCGGGTACTCATCGAGCTGACCCGACTTTAGTCACCATCTGTATAGTATGTATGTATGTATAGTATATACCCGTGATCACCTCCCGAGTGATCACGGCCCAATAGTATAGCGAGGCAGACTGACAAGAATGTAGGGCCAATGATGATAAACTAGCATCCTATACTAAGCATTTAGGATTGCAGGTAAGGTATCAACAGTAGTAGCAAGGACAGGCTATGCAGCAGTATAGGATTAACTGAAAGCAGTAACACGCTACACTACTCTAATGCAAGCAGTATAGAGAAAAATAGGCGATATCTGGTGATCAAAGGGGGGGCTTGCCTGGTTGCTCTGGCAAGAGAGAGGGGTCGTCAACACCGTAGTCGTACTGGGTAGCAGCGGCGTCGGTCTCGGTGTCTAGCGAGAGAAGAGGGGGAAGAAACAATAAATATAATGCAAACAAATGCAAGACGATGCATGACATGACAAAGCGTGGTGCTAGGTGTGCCCTAACGCGGTAGTAGGTGATACCGGTGAAGGGGGGAAACATCCGGGAAATTATCCCTGGTGTTTCGTGTTTTCGGGCAGAGGAGCCGGAGGGGAAAAGTTGCATGTTTGCTACGCTAGGGAGGTGTGGCGGACGAACGGGCTGCGTAACCGGATTCGTCTCGTCGTTCTGAGCAACTTTCATGTTGAAAATAATTTAATCCAAGTCACGGATTAAAAGATATGATTTTCTAAAGATTTTATTAGTTTTTGGAATTTAATTAATTATTTAATTTAATTCGAAATTTGGTTTTATGACATCAGCATGATGTCATGCTGACGTCAGCAGTCAACAGAGTTGACTGGGTCAACTATGTGTGGGACCCTCATGTCATTGATTGATTAGTCTAATCAGGGGGTTAATTAAGTTAACTAGTAATTAGGTTAATCTAATCAAGACTAATTAATTTAATTAAGCCTTTAATCAATTAATTAATTATCATTTTAATTAATTTTAGTTATTATTTATTAATTCATTTTTTAAAAAATTAATTTAATTAGTATTATTTTTTTTGTTTTCGTTCACAGGGGGTGGGCCCCGTTGTCTGTGGCACAGAGGCCTTGCGGGTCGGGCGCTGGGTGCGGGCGTGGTGCCCGTGCCCGAGGCCGAACGGGGCTGGCCTCGGACGCGGCCCGTGGCGTGGGCGCCGACAGCCAGTCGGGGGCGAGCTGCAGTGGATGCAGCAGCAGGCCGGCGGCGGGGCGCTGCGACTCGAGGCGAGGTGAGCGACGGGCTGCGCGAGAGGAGGCGCCCGAGCGAGGACGGATGCAGGGGAGTGTGGGCAGCGGCGGCTATAGGCGCGGGCACGCGCGTTGGTGAAGGGCACGGCCGAGTGCGGCAACGGGAGGCCGGGGCGCGACCTGGGGCGGGTGTCGGCGTGAGTGGAGCGCCGGCCAAGGCGACTTCTAGCGTGGGACGGAACCGACGAGCATGGCGACTAGAGGATGCAGATCGAGGGGGAGGCAGAGGGGAAAGGCGCGCCAGCTCACATCGTTGACGGGGAGAGGCTCGGGGAGGCGCGGGATGTAGTGAAGCCGTCGGAACCGACGATGAACGGCGGCGGACGAAGATGACTGTGGCGGAGAAGACCGGTGATGGCGATGGCTATGTGGCGTGGTTGGAGAAGAGGTCGAGGACGGGGAGTCGCGGCAACCATGGCGATGGCTGGCATCGGGAGGAAGCAGAGGCGCAGGAGGCAGGCCAGCAACGTCGGGGCCCGTCCCTCCAACGAGCAGAGGACGACGCGGGGCGGCGTCGGGCGGCTTCGGGTCCTCGCCCCGATCTCGATCCAGATCGGGGGAACAACGAGCGAGCGGGGGGGGGGGGGGAGCGAGTGGGGAACGTGGGCTAGGGTTCGGTTGGGGTGTGAGGGGATAAGGGAGGCGGGATGGGCCAGCCAGGTGGGCCTGGTAGCCTAGCTGGGCCGAACGGCCAGGGAGGGTCTTTCCTCTCTTTTTGTTGTTTCTGTTTTTTTTCTTTTATGTATTTTATTTCTTTTCTGTTTTATTTTGTTCCTGATTGTATTTTAGTTTTGTGAAGTACAAAAATGATCCCTAAATTGGTAATAGGAATTATACCACTGTCACAATTAACTTGGCACCTAAATATATTAGTTTGTAATTGTTTACCATTTTAAAGCATTTAAATAATTGTTTTTTCTATTGTTTTAGTTTATTTAGTGCATTTAAGTATTTTATTAAGAGATGATTTCTTCACCAGCATTTATTATGGATTATTAGACACATTAGGAACAATTTAGTTTTGAGTTTTGAAAACTTTAATTGTTTTGACTTTAATTCAAATTTGAATTTGGTTCAGTTTCGAGCTAACACGAGATTATCAACAATAATCGAGGTGACGTGGCATCATTACCAGAGGGTTACTGTAGCTTGATTACCCGGGCGTCACAAAATGACAACTTAGGTTTCTTGCTAAACCATAATTCATATGGTGTCGTCTCAACGGATTTAGATGGTGCCCTATTTAACATGAATGCAACCGTCTTTAAAGAATAACCCCAAAACGATAGCGGTAAACCGGTAAGAGACATCATAGATCGCACCATATCTAATAAGGTACGATTACAACGTTCAGACACACCATCACGCTGTGGCGTTTCAGGTGGCGTGAGTTGCGAAACTATTCCACATTGTTTTAAATGAAGACCAAACTCATAACTCAAATATTCACCTCCATGATTAGATCATAGAAACTTTATTTTCTTGTTACGGTGATTTTCCACTTCACTCTGAAATTCTTTGAAGTTTTCAAATGTTTCAGACTTATGTTTCATTAAGTAGATATACCCATATCTTCTCAAATCGTCTGTGAAGGTCAGAAAATAATGATACCCGATGCGAGCCTCAACACTCATCGGACCACATACATCAGTATGTATTATTTCCAATAAGTCAGTGGCTCGCTCCATTGTTCCGGAGAACGGAGTCTTAGTCATCTTTCCCATGAGGCATGGTTCGCAAGCATCAAGTGATTCCAAAAGTCCATCAGCATGGAGTTTCTTCATGCGCTTTACACCAATATGACCTTAAACGACAGTGCCACAAATAAGTTGCACTATCATTATAAAATTTGCATCCTTTGGCTTCACTATTATGAATATGTGTATCACTACAATCGAGATTCAACAAAAACAGACCACTCATCAAGGGTGCATGACCATAAAAGATATTACTCATATAAATAGAACAACCATTATTCTCTGATTTAAATGAATAATCATCTCGCATCAAACAAGATCCAGATATAATGTTCATGCTCAACATTGGCACCAAATGACAATTATTCAGGTCTAAAACTAATCCTGACGGTAGATGTAGAGGTAGCGTGCCGACGGCGATCACATCAACCTCGGAACCATTTCCGACGCGCATCGTCACCTCGTCCTTAGCCAATCTTTGTTTAATCTGTAGCCCGTGTTTCGAGTTGCAAATATGAGCATCAGAACCAGTATCAAATACCCAGGCGCTACTATGAGCATTAGTAAGGTACACATCAATAACATGTATATCAAATATACTTTTCACTTTGCCATCCTTCTTATCAGCCAAATACTTGGGGCAGTTCCGCTTCTAGTGACCAGTCCCTTTGCAGTAGAAGCACTCAGTTTCAGGCTCAGGTCCAGACTTGGGCTTCTTCCCTTGAGCAGCAACTTGCTTGCTATTCTTCTTGAAGTTCCCCTTCTTCCCTTTGCCCTTTTTCTTGAAACTAGTGGTCTTGTTAACCATCAACACTTGATGCTCCTTCTTGATTTCTACCTCCGCAGCCTTTAGCATCGCGAAGAGCTTGGGAATTGTCTTTTCCATCCCTTGCATATTATAGTTCATCGCGAAGCCTTTATAGCTTGGTGGCAGTGATTGAAGAACTCTGTCAATGACACTGTCATCAGGAAGATTAACTCCCAACTGAGTCAAGTGGTTATGGTACCTAGACATTCTGAGTATGTGTTCACTGACAGAACTATTCTCCTCCATTTTGCAGTTGTAGAACTTGTTGAAGACTTCATATCTCTCAACTCGGACATTTGCTTGAAATATTAACTACAACTCCTGGAACATCTCATATGCTCCATGACGTCCAAAACGTCTTTGAAGTCCTGATTCTAAGCTGTAAAGCATGGCACACTGAACTATCGAGTAGTCATTAGCTTTAGTCTGCCAGACGTTCATAACGTCCGGAGTTGCCCCTACAGTGGGTCTTGCACCTAGCGGTGCTTCCAAGACGTAATTCTTCTATGCAGCAATGAGGATAAACCTCAAGTTACGGACCCAGTCCGTGTAGTTGCTACCATCATCTTTCAACTTAGCTTTCTCTAGGAACGCATTAAAATTCAAGGGAACGGTAGCACGGGCCATTGATCTACAACAACATAAATATGGAAAAACTATCAGGACTAAGTTCATGATAAATTAAAGTTCAATTAATCATATTACTTAAGAACTCCCACTTAGATAGACATCCCTCTAGTCATCTAAATGATCACGTGATCCATATCAACTAAACCATGTCCGATCATCACGTGAGATGGAGTAGTTTTCAATGGTGAACATCTCTATGTTGATCATATCTACTATATGATTCACGTTCGACCTTTCGGTCTTAGTTTTCCAACGCCATATCTGCATATTCTAGGCTCGTCAAGTGTAACCCGAGTATTGCACATGCAAAACTGTCTTGCACCTGTTGTATGTGAACGTAGAGCTTATCACACCCGATCATCACGTGGTGTCTCGGCACGACGAACTATAGCAACGGTGCATACTCAGGGAGAACACTTATACCTTGAAATTTAGTGAGGGATCATCTTATAATGCTACCTCCGTACTAAGCAAAATAAGATGCATAAAATATAAACATCACATGCAATCAAAATATGTGACATGATATGGTCATCATAATCTTGCGCCTTTGATCTCCATCTCCAAAGCACCATCATGATCTCCATCGTCACTGATAACCCACAAGTATAGGGGATCGCAACAGTTTTCGAGCGTAGAGTATTCAACCCAAATTTATTGATTCGACACAAGGGGAGCCAAAGAATATTCTCAAGTATTTGCAGCTGAGTTGTCAATTTAACCACACCTGGATAACTTAGTATCTGCAGCAAGGTGTTTAGTATTAAAGTAATATGATAGTAGTGGTAATGGTGGCAAAAAGTGATGGTAGCAAAAGTAATACTTTTGGGTTTTACAGTGATGGTAACGGTAGCAACGGAAAAGTAAATAAGCGAAGAACAATATATGGAAAGCTCGTAGGCAATGGATCGGTGATGGAGAATTATGTCGGATGCGATCGATCATGTAATAGTCATAACATAGGGTGACACAGAACTAGCTCCAGTTTATCAATGTAATGTAGGCATGTATTCCGAATATAGTCATACATGCTTATGGAAAAGAACTTGCATGACATCTTTTGTCCTACCCTCCCGTGGCAGCGGGGTCCTATTGGAAACTAAGGGATATTAAGGCCTCCTTTAATAGAGTACCGGACCAAAGCATTAACACATAGTGAATACATGAACTCCTCAAACTACGGTCATCACCAGTAATGATCCCGATTATTGTCACTTCGGGGTTAACGGATCATAACACATAATAGGTGACTATAGACTTGCAAGATAGGATCAAGAACTCTCATATATTGATGAAAACATAATAGGTTCAGATCTGAAATCATGGCACTCGGGCCCTAGTGACAAGCATTAAGCATAGCAAAGTCATGACAACATCAATCTCAGAACATAGTGGATACTAGGGATCAAACCCTAACAAAACTAACTCGATTACATGATAAATCTCATCCAACCCATCACCGTCCAGCAAGCCCACGATGGAATTACTCACGCACGGCGATGAGCATCATGAAATTGGTGATGGAGGAAGGTTGATGATGACGATGGCGACGGATTCCCCTCTCCGGAGCCCCGAACAGACTCCAAATCAGCCCTCCCAAGAGAGTTTAGGGCTTGGCGGTGGCTCCGTATCATAAAACATGATGAATCCTTCTCTCTGATTTGTCTCTCCCCGAACACGAATATATGGAGTTGGAGTTGAGGTCGGTGGAGCGTCAGGGGCCCCACAAGGTAGGGGGCGTGCCCAGTGGGGGTAGGCACGCCCCCACCCTCGTGGACAGGGTGTGGGCCCCCTAATGTGGATTCTTCTTCCAGTATTTTTTATATATTCCAAAAATAATCTCCGTTGATTTTCAGGTCATTTCGAGAACTTTTATTTCTGCACAAAAATAACACCATGGCAATTCTGCTGAAAACAACGTCAGTCCGAGTTAGTTCCATTCAAATCACGCAAGTTAGAGTCCAAAACAAGGGAAAAGTGTTTGGAAATGTAGATACGACGGAGATGTATCAACTCCCCCAAGCTTAAACCTTCGCTTGTCCTCAAGCAATTCAGTTGATAAACTGAAAGTGATAAAGAAAAAAAATTTACAAACTCTGTTTGCTCTTGTTGTTGTAAATATGTAAAGCCAGTATTCAAGTTTTCAACAAAGATTATGAACTAACCATATTCACAATAACATTTAGGTCTCATGTTTACTCATATCAATGGCATAATCAACTAGCGATCAATAATAACAAATCTCGGATGACAACAGTTTCTCAAAACAATCATGATATGATATAACAAGATGGTATCTCGCTAGCCCTTTTTGAGACCGCAAAACATAAATGCAGAGCACCTTTAAAGATCAAGGACTGACTAGACATTGTAATTCATGGTAAAAGAGATCCAGTCACAGTCATACTCAATGTAAACTAACAATAATGGATGCAAATGACAGCGGTGCTCTCCAACTGGTGCTTATTAATAAGAGGATGATGACTCAACATAAAAGTAAATGGATAGGCCCTTCACAGAGGGCAGCAGGGATTTGTAGAGGTGTTAGAGCTCGGTTTTGAAATAGATATGAATAATATTTTGAGCGGTATACTTTCATTGTCAACATAACAACCGAGAGATCTCGATATCTTCCATGCTACACATATTATAGGCGGTTCCCAAGCAGAATGTTAAAGTTTATACTCCCTCACCACCAACAAGCATCAATCCATGGCTTGCCCGAAACAACGGGTGCCTCCAACTAACAACAATCCTGGGGGAGTTTTGTTTGCAATTATTTTGATTTGATTTGCTTAAAGCATGGGACTGGGCATCCCGATGACCAGCCATTTTGCCGTGAGTGAGGAGCGGAGTCCACTCCTCTTGAGAATAACCCGCCTAGCATGGAGGATACAGACAACACTAGTTGATACATGAGCTATTCGAGCATACAAAACAGAATGTTTATTTAAAGGTTTAGAGTTTGGCACATACAAATTTACTTGGAACGGCAGGTAGATACCGTATATAGGTAGGTATGGTGGACTTATATGAAACAACTTTGGGGTTTATGGAGTTGGATGCACAAGCAGTATTCCCGCTTAGTACAAGTGAAGGCTAGAAAAAGACTGGGAAGCGACCAGCTAGAGAGCGACAACAGTCATGAACATGCATTAAAATTAATCAACACTGAATGCAAGCATGAGTAGGATATAATGCACCATGAACATAAATATCGTGGAGGCTATGTTGATTTTGTTTCAACTACATGCGTGAACATGTGCCAAGTCAAGCCACTCGAATCGTTCAAAGGAGGATACCACCCTATCATACCACATCACAACCATTTTAATAACATGTTGGCACGCAAGGTAAACCATTATGAACTCCTAGCTAATTAAGCATGGCATAAGAAACTACAATCTCTAATTGTCATTGCAAACATGTTTCTTTTGTAATAGGCTGAATCAGGAATGATGGACTAATCATATTTACAAAAACAAGAGAGGTCGAGTTCATACCAGCTTTTCTCATCTCAACCAGTTCATCATATATCATCATTATTGCCTTTCACTTGCACGACCGAATAGTGTGGATAATAATAATAGTGCACATGCATTGGACTAAGATGGAATCTGCAAGCATTCAATTCAAGAGAGAAGACAAGGTAATATGGGCTCTTTGTTACATCAACAATAATGCATACGAGAGCCACTCAACATTTTCATTATGGTCTTCTCCTCTCGACCCCCAAAGAAAAGAAACAAAACTATTTACACGGGAAAGCTCCCAACAAGCAAAAGAAGAACGAGAAATCCTTTTGGGTTTTCTTTTTAATTACTACTACTACAGGCATGGAAAGTAAACTAACTAAAAGCTACAACTAATTTTTTTTTTGTTTTTCTTAAGGTTTATTAAGGCACACAAGAAGAAAGCTAAAAAGGAAATAAACTATCATGGATGATACAATGAAAAAGTATGAGCACCGAAAACTAGCATGAGTGTGTGAACATGAATGTAATGTCGGTGAGAAATACGTACTCCCCCCAAGCTTAGGCTTTTGGCCTAAGTTGGTCTATGCCCATGGATGGCCTGGTGGATATCCGAAGTTGAAGCTGGGGTCGTACTGAGATGCATCAGCTATTGCCTGACGAGCTGCAGCTTGGAGGCAAGCTGCCTCCGTCCTCCTCTCGTACTCGGTCGCCTCCTCCTTGGTTATAACATATCCCCCTTTTGCCCGAAAGTCAAAGAAGGTAGGAGCAGGGAGAGCGACGTGATAGGTGCGTCGTCTGTCAAAGATTAGTCGGTACTGGAGGAACTGATTGTTCCTCTCAACAAACTGATGACGAACCATGACATTATAATCTAAATAAATAGGAGGCCACTCAATATCATCTCCACGTATGGGTATCTTAAGAAAATCAGCTAAACGGCTTGCGTAAATTCCACCAAAGAAATCTCCATTAATTTTGTTATTATGCAACCTGCGTGCAACAATGGACCCCAAGTTATATAGTCTATCTCCTAATACAGCACTCTTGAGAACACTAAGATCTGGCACACACATGTGACATGTCTCATCCTTACCATTTATGCATCTACCTATAAAGAGAGCAAAATAATGTATAACAGGAAAATGAATGCTCCCTATGGTAGCTTGCATGATTTCCCTAGATTCCCCCACAGTTATACTAGCAAGAAAGTCTCTATATTCATATTTGCGAGGTTCACTAACATTACCCCACTGTGGGAGTTTACAAGCAGTGTTAAAATCTTCTAAGTCCATGGTATAAGATTTATCATAAAGATCAAACAGGACAGTTTGAGAATTGCGTGATGATGAAAATTCAAACCTTCTCACAAAGGAATCAGTGAGGTAGTGGTACTGACGGCACTTATCTGCCATGAAGCTCTCAAGATTGGCATTATGCACATATGCTTCAAATTCCTCCTTGATTCCTGCTCGAACCATGAAGTCCTCTCCGACGGCCATTCACAAGGCCGCACTTGAGCATCCATTGGTGGTTCATTGTCCGGCCCGCGTATTGCGGGCCTGGGTCCTTGCTTCCTTGAGGAACCACCTTGGTACATTTTCCTAAACATATTTCTTCCTCTGATTTTTTTTGAATTTTTTAGTAACTTAAAAATAAAAGTGAACCAAACTCAACAAAATTGATAGCAACTACTCCTACAAGTGCCTAGAGGCCCTATCATGCATTAAAACTACTTTTGACCACATAAATTTGACATGCAAGCTCAAGAACAGGTGACCTAAGCAGCAAAAATTTGCAATAAATAAAGCACTAGAACAAAAACTAATTGGACCATTGGAGGAGTCACATACCAAAGAACAATCCCCCAAAGCAGTTTTGTGAATGGAGCTTTGAGCTAGGAGATCGAAAATGGCAGCAAGATGAGCTAGAACTCGTGCTTGAGCTGGCTGGTGATTTTTTTTGGGAGAAAGAAGGAGTGTGTGGTGGCTGGAATAAGTGGAGGGAGGCCACCAGGGGCCCACGAGGTGAGGGGCGCGCCCTGGACCCTCGTGGCCAGGTGCTGGCTCCCCCCGATGTGTTCTTAGTGCCAGGTATTCTCAAATATTCTAGAAAAAATTATATTAAATTTTCAGGGCATTTGGAGAACTTTTATTTTCGAGGTATTTTTTATTGCACGGATAATTCAGAAAACTGATAGAAATTACTATTTTTGCTTTATTTAATATAAATAATAGAAAATAAAAAGAGGGTACAGAGAGTTGTGTTTTCTAAGTTCACCCATCTCATGTTCTTCAAAAGGAATCCACTAACAAGGTTGATCAAGTCTTGTTAACAAACTCATTCCGAATTGCATGAAACCGGAGAATTTTTGAATAACACTAGGTTACCTCAACGGGGATATGCACGTCCCCAACAATAAGAATATCATATTTCTTCTTGACAGTAGGAAGAGGAAATTCAAAACCTCCAAAAATAATCAATGAAAATTTTCCAATAGAATTGATACTGTGGACTTGAGGTTGTTTCCCCGGGAAGTGTACCATGTGCTCATTACCATTAACATGAAAAGTGACATTGCCTTTGTTGCAATCAATAACAGCCCCTGCAATATTCAAAAAGGGTCTTCCGAGAAATAATAGACATACTATCGTCCTCGGGAATATCAAGAATAACAAAGTCCATTAGAATAGTAATGTTTGCAACCACAACAGGCACATCCTCACAAATACCGACATGTATAGCAGTTGATTTGTCAGCCATTTGCAAAGATATTTCAGTAGGTGTCAACTTATTCAAATCAAGTCTACGGTATAAAGAGAGAGGCATAACACTAACACTGGCTCCAAGATCACATAAAGCAGTTTTAACATAGTTTCTTTTAATGGAGCATGGTATAGTTGGTACTTCGGGGTCTCCAAGTTTCTTAGGTATTCCACCCTTAAAGGTATAATTCGCAAGCATGGTGGAAATTTCAGCTTCTGGTATCTTTCTTTTATTTGTAACAATATCTTTCATGAATTCAACATAAGGATTCATTTTAAGCATGTCAGTCAAACGCATACGCAAAAAGATAGGTCTAATCATTTCAGCAAAGCGCTCAAAATCCTCATCATCCTTTTTCTTGGATGGTTTAGGAGGAAAGGGCATGGGTTTCTGAACCCATGGTTCTCTTTCTTTACCGTGCTTCCTAGCAACAAAGTCTCTCCTATCATAACGTTGATTCTTTGATTGTGGGTTATCAAGATAAACAGCAGGTTCAATCTCTACATCATTATCATTACTAGGTTGAGCATCAACATGAACATCATCATTAACATTATCACTAGGTTCATGTTCATTACCAGATTGTGTTTCAGCATCAGAAATAGAAATATCATTGGGATTCTCAGGTGTGTCAATAATAGGTTCACTAGAAGCATGCAAAGTCCTATCATTTTTCTTTCTCTTCCTTTTAGAAGGACTAGGTGCATCTATAGTAGTTCTCTGAGAATCTTGCTCAATTCTCTTAGGGTGGCCCTCAGGATACAAAGGCTCCTGAGTCATTTTACCACCTCTAGTCATAACTCTAACAACTTTATCATTCTTATTGTTTAATTCATTGAGCAAATCATTCTAAGCTTTAAGTACTTGTTCTACTTGAGTGGTAACCATAGAAGCATGTTTACTAATAAGTTTAAGTTCACCTTTAACACTAGCCATATAATCACTCATGTGTTCAATCATATAAGCATTATGTTTCAATTGTCTACCAACATAAGCATTGAAGTTTTCTTGTTTAACAATAAAACCATCAAACACATCTAAGCATTGGCTAGCAAACTTAATAGGCGGGATTTCAACTTTATCATATCTATAGAGAATTTACCTTTACCACCTGTGTCGGGTTATCAAGACCATGTATTTCTTCAATAGGTGGTAAATTAAGACCATGTATTTCTTCAACAGGCGGTAAATTCTTAACATCATCAGTTTTAATACTTTTTTCTTTCATAGATTTCTTTGCCTCTTGCATATCTTCAGGACTGAGAAATAGAATGCCCCTTTTCTTCGTAGTTGGCTTAGGAGTTGGTTCAGGAAGTGTCCAATTATTTTCATTAGTCAACATATTATTCAATAACAATTCAGCTTTATCAACAGTTCTTTCCCTGAAAACACAACCAACACAACTATCCAGGTAATCTCTGGAAGCATCGGTTAGTCCATTATAAAAGATATCAAGTATTTCATTTTTCTTGAGAGGATGATCAGGCAAAGCATTAAGTAATCGGAGAAGCCTCCCCCAAGCTTGTGGGAGACTCTCTTCTTCGATTTGCACAAAATTATATATTTCCCTTAAAGCAGCTTGTTTCTTATGAGCGGGGAAATATTTAGCAGAGAAGTAATAAATCATATCCTGGGGACTACGCACACAACCAGGATCAAGAGAATTAAACCATGTTTTAGCATCACCCTTTAATGAGAACGGAAATAACTTAAGGATATAATAATAGCGAGTTTTCTCATCATTAGTGAACAGGGTGGCTATATCATTTAATTTAGTAAGATGTGCCACAACAGTTTTAGATTCATAGCCATAAAAAGGATCAGATTCAACCAAAGTAATTATCTCAAGATCGACAGAGAAATCATAATACTTATCAATAATAAAGATAGGTGAAGTAGCAAAAGGAGGGTCATATTTCATTCTAGCATTCAAAGACTTTTCTTTAAGCTTGGCTTATAATTTCTTAAGATCAGATCTATCATTGCAAGCTAAGAAATCTCTAGCAGTTTCTTCATCCATAACATAACCCTCAGGAACCACATGCAATTCATATCTAGGGGGAGAATCTTCATTATCACTTTCATCAATATTATCAGTTTCAATAATTTTATTCTCTCTAGCCCTAGCAAGTTGTTCATCGAGAAATTCACCTAGTGGTATAGTAGTATCAAGCATAGAAGTAGTTTCATCATAAGTATCATGCAAAGCAGAAGTGGCATCATTAATAACATGAGACCTATCAGAATCAACAGCATGTGTAGGTGTCGCAAGTTTACTCATAACAGAAGGTGAATCTAGTGCAGAGCTAGATGGCAGTTCCTTACCTCCCCTCGTAGTTGAGGGATAGATCTTGGTTCTTTGATCTTTCAAGTTTGTCATGGAAACGTCACGACAGATGTCCTAGTGTGAGGACTTAGTCGTGAGGCCAATGCATCTATGCGGTAGCTTGAAGGGGCTGATCAGAATCGAGAGACGCAACACGCAAGACGAAAACTTAGATAGCTTCGGGCCCCGGGAAACATCGTTCGGTAATAGCCCTACATGCTGTTTGTGGCTAGATCTCATTATGCTCATGAGAGAGTCGCCGCATAAGCCGGCTACCCCTTTGTGTCTATCTCTAGAGATTAGTGCTTGTTGCTTGTCCCTCTTTTGGGGAGCCCTGCCCCTCCTTATATATGTTGAAGGGCGGGTTACATGACTAGTCCTAGTAGAATTAGGATTACTCTATTACAAGTGGAGTCCTAGTCTTGCTTCCTTTGTAGGAGAATATTCCTTATGTCTTCCTCTTAAGCCGGCCCACCATCACATGAACCGCCCTTCTGGGCCTTGGGACTTGTTATCCATCTGACCCGCCGTTGGGGTCATCAGTAAGTCACCAAATACTCGCTGAGTCTCTGTGAGCCGCCAAGTCCGCCCGGGTCATACTGCGGGGTATATCCTCGACATTAGCCCCCAGTTTAATTTGGATTTATCCATGTTAAACTGATCCTGCAACATAAACACAAGAACAGACTTGACAGGTTGTGCTTCGGGTTAAGAATTCTTGTAAGCCGGCACCTGATCTTCCTTAATTCCTTATCATTTCCTTCTTCTAGAAAAATCCGGGTCAATAGACCAGCTTCATAATCAATTTGCTGACATTGGTTTCTTGATATTCAACCGACTTGAAGATGTAGAACTTGCCGGTTTATCATTGCCAAAATTGCCGGGTTATAAAAACTGATGATTCTGGGTTATGACTGTTATACACACCGGGTCATGATTGTTGCCAACGCCGGGTCACACAATTAATCTTCCTGATTTGCTGAAAACTGAGAATTTGAAGACGTTCCTCTATATGCATATTACCTGTAGCCCCCAAGTCTTAGGATGAGAACATAGTTGCCGGGTTGTCATGCTTGCAGCAACCTGGCACTTGAAATTTCCTTATGCTCATAAAAACATCAACCAGTGTAGCCCCCAAGGCCCGGGTCATTATACAATAATGAGCAGGGACTTTGTAGATATAACCATGTAAACTTGAACATCAACATGTAGCCCCCAAGGGCCGGCTTAGTAAGATAATACTGAGCTGGGACTTTGTATATAATTTATTGATAATAACATCATATAATATAATCTCCACCATAGGGCTTGAACCCACGTCCACGAGGTTAAGAGCTTTGTACTCTACCAACTGAATAGTGGATCGTTCAATATAATAGATTAATGCTTGTGTACCTTGAATTTTTGACAGGAGCAATTGGTAGCCCCCAAGGGCCGTCTCATTACGATGTCATGAGTCGGGTCTTCAATAAGGCGAGCAAACAATGACTTTGCATTAGCCCCCAAGTGTCATGGTGCATGCTTGCAGCGACATGAGACTTGTGCATTTGATGTAATCCCAACTTGAATAATGTAGCCCCCAAGTGCCGGGTCGTATGAATAAATCATATCCATTGATAAAATAATAGCCATTACGCCAAAGCGACTTTGAATACCTTATATGTTGATAAGTAAACCCGGAGTTTAAATACCCGGCGGCTCTTGGCCGATGACGATTTAATACGCCTCCATTGTAAACCGGAATTTTTATAACCCGGGGGCTTATAGCCTTTGAGAAAATCAAGAATTGATAACCCTTTTGAGACACCAATTTCAATCTTTGATGATGGGCTGAAACTTAATCATTTATGTAAGTCATAGCTCTGTAAATCCTGCACAGAGTTTAAACAACATATGCCCTGGCGACTTAATGTTAATAGCCAGGGCGGGTAACCACTCAAATGTAGTCTTATCCTGCACACAAGTAGATCACAAGATCCCTTGGCGGTTTACCGCAGTGCGGGTCATAATATCCCACATATAACCATTGTGATATTGAAACTGCCGGTTTACATGACCTGTGCAGTAAGGGTGATAACCCAATTCTTAGAAGCCAATACTTACAAATATATGATGATTGTCACATGCTGGCGACTTATCGTCCAAATCCAAGCCGGGTTTAAACGAAACCACACTTATACTTAGATCTGAGCAAAAAAGTCTCAAGACAAAACCAAAGATTGTTTGCAAAAACTTAAACCAAATAAAAATCGAGGTTTCTGATTCGAATACGATCAGTAAACCGTTCCAAAAGGGTTAATCTAGGATTCGAATACAATCATGTAGCCCCCAGTGGCTTTGGCGTTGCGCCGATCAAGAGGGTACCGACTCTATGTTCTCTTTGGTTCGAATACGACCTATGTTTGAATAGGAAGCCCCCAAATGACCTTGAGAGGTTTTTAACGACCCTGATTTGAATACGATCCAAGTTGGACCCAAAAGGGGTTAAGCTATGATTCGAATACGATCAAGAAGCCCCCTAGTGAGTTTGGCAGTGTGCCGATCAAGTGGGTACCGACAGCTATGTTCTCTTTGGTTCGAATACGACCTATGTTTGAACAGGGAGCCCCCAAGTGACTATATAAATTTTGGCATCACGCCAATCAAGAGGGTACCGACAGCTATGCTTGATGAGCAGGAAGCCCCCAAGTGACCATAATAAAGTAAGTCGTAAGGCAGGATACCCATGTTTGAACCGCGCATCATGGTAGTAAGTTCTCTTTGGCAACCTTTAATCTTCTGAGAACTCGAATCTTGCGAGAGATTAATTCTTTTTGAACTGGAACTTTAAACCGGATTTGAAAGCTTCAAAACTTTGAGACAGATTGTCCTTAAGCCGGATGTTTGAACCGGATTTGAGAGATTTAAAAGCTTTGTAAGAGACAAATTTACCTTGAGCCGGATGTTTGAACCGGATTTGAGAGCTTCAAAGCTTTGCGGGAGAGAGATGTCTCTTGATATGGATTTTAAACCGGAATCTTTATTTTGAACCGACAATTTTCTGATGGCCTTTAAACTGGCAATATTTACTGAGCCATGGCATCATAGCCCCCGAGTCTCAAGGCGACTTGAGGAGTTGGCTTGAGATTCTTCATAATTAACCGTGATATAGACCAGTTTGAATCCTGCATGGGACAACTTGCAAACCGGAGTAATTTCTCCTTTAAAGAAAGCAATATATAATATAAAAACATGATGGATGGATTTCACCTGATACGTCATGCCAGTAGTTATCCACCGCAGAGTTGATGATTACCACGATGAAGCTGAAATCAATCGCAGTTGAGCCGGCCGCGGGAGCAGACGGATGAGTCGGCCATGGCGTTGTAAGCCGGTGCGAACGGGCGAGTCAATCGCAGGCGTGGTAAGCCGCACGAACGGGCGTGTCAGCCGCGTTGTGTTAATGTAGTGGGGGCAGCGATCTGCACACATACTCGTCAGACAACACGACACGGACAAGCGCTAGTGCAAAGATAATGCTGGTGCGCGCCCCTTGTGTGACACCTTTATTTATAATAAACAATAGTCTTGAAAAAAAAACCATAGACCAAAGTAATTGTTCTTTTGATGAAAACAATATATGTTAGTGAAATAAACTTAGATAGTTATCACCTGATTCATCTGGATGATACTCAGCCGCCAAGTTGATGATGACGTCACGTTCTTCCCGTAGGAGTTAGTACTGATAGCACTATGCAACGCACCAGCCACAATAGTGTTTGTAGACACTGTCCCTCATCATCGCAGTTGTAGTCTTTTCGGCATAAGTGTGCGCAGAGGGAGGGACGACTCAACACATCCCTGACGGCTCATCATGCGGTAGGCGTGGTGCAGGCAACGGTGATTTAATCGTGGCGACTCATGACGAGCCAATAGAACAAGGGGCGGCTCACCCCCAGCGGAGATGGAACGGCCGGTTCAAAAAGGCAAAATTGACAAATTTAACCTATGGACGAAATCAAATCACAGAATGAACTGCCCGTGAAACTATTTCACGCGGCTGACCTTTTTGTATGACGCCCGACACGAAGGCGTCACACTATACTGTGCAACGCCTTGCAGATAGGCGTTACACGCCTGGCTAGCGTCGCACCCATGTGATCCGAAAATTACTAAGTCAGTGTGCAGCGTCTGAGAGATAGGCGCCACACTATACAGTGTAGCATAGGCGCCACACTATACAGTGTAGCGCCTAGCTTCTAGGCGTTGCACTAGTGGTTGCTTCATTTTGTAGTGCAACCACTAGTGCAGCGCCTGAGAGCTAGGCGCCACACTATACAGTGCAGCGCCTAGCTCGTAGGCTCTGCACAATAACTTAGCAATTTTTAGGCAGTTTGGGGTGCAACGTTGGCCAGACGTGTAGCGCCTATCTGTGAGGCGTTGCACAATGTAGTGTGACGCCTTCGTGTCGGGCGTCACACAAAAAGGTCAGCCGCGTGAAATAGTTTCACGAGCAGTTCATTCTGTGATTTGATTTCGTTCACAGGTCAATTTTTTTAAATTTGCGGTTCAAAAACGGAGGTGCACTTCGGCGGGTCACAATAATATAAGCGAAGGCGAGCAGCAAGGTGGCTCAGGACAGTCCCAGCGGGCGGCGGTTTGGCAGAGGCCGATGGAAGCGGCGGTAGAAAAGAGCTGGCGACCCAGAGCAGCAGAAACAGGCCGTCAGGTAGAACTGCAACGACAGGCAGTCGTACCTGGGCGGGTACTGATGTATTGTTGGTGAATAAAACATCCGTCCGATTAGACTGTACTCACTTCTTCCACCACTGAATATTGCAAACGATGGATGTATTTTTCCTTGCGTGGCTCCATAGAGAAACAGAAAGACTGTTTTTGGAAACTGTGCATGTAATAGTACATTTTTCCCAAATGATGACGGTGCTTGTAGTACTAATCCTCAATGCTTCTTTGGATGGATGCCCATGCTAGTGCTGACTTTTAGTGGCTTCCTCGTCGCTTTACACAACGCTTCGGGTTATGTGATGCAACTTCAGAAAGGAATCTCATTTTTTGGCTTGATCTCCATATACATTATTTCTTTTAGCAGAGTACGCCACATGCTCAATCTACCTCCAGTACCTGTGTCCTAGTGATTCTGCAGGGCTACCACATTTCCTCTCGCATGGGTTTTGACTTAATGGGAGGTGTGGCAGCAGCGGTAATATCTTGCATTGGGCACGGCTGCCCCAGTGCATGCGGCTATGTTATATGTTGTATTAGTACTGTAGTATTCAATTAGCACGGAGAGCGCAGCAGAAGAAGCCCCGTCGCTGCTGCTCGTGGTGCAGAACGGGTCAACAGAGGAGTCCGAAGCGTGATCCGGCCGAGCAAAGTACGGAATCATCAGTAGCATGTGGTGAGCCGGAAGCAGGGGCAAGGCGACTCAGCACGACCGCGGCCGCTTGACCACAGCGATAGAGGTGTGGGTGACTCATAGTAGTGGCGGATCGCAACTGCAGAGACGGAGACGAGTCGGCCATGGCTCGACCCGAGGTTCGCGCAGGTCAGCAGCTCACAGAGGCCACGGAGGTCTTCGGTTCATTCAGCTTGCAGGTGAGGTCGGACCAGCGGATTTGACTCAGAGGCCCCATGACCCGGAGTTTGATGCGGAGAACGGCAGAGGACGCCGGCGAGGCGGGCCACAGCAGAATCATGCTAGAGGAGCAACGCGGCAGAGGTGAAGATGATGGCGACTCGGGGTGGCTTGATAGCGCGTCCACAACGGTGAGGGAAAGCTCAGAGCTAACCACGGCAGCGGAGGCAGCCGGCGGCTCGTGGCCAAGCGACGAGAGCTATAGCACAGAGGCGGAGGTGGGCGGGTCAACGGCCAGCTCGGAGCAGGGAGTCCGGATCGTGGTCTTCTCCTATTTCAACCGTTGAAGGCTGGGGACTCTGTGGAGGCCACTCGGCATATTGTGAATCGGAGGCGGCCGGCGGCTGAATCCGGGTTGGGGCGACTCGAAGTAAGAGATGTGAGGCTAGCTCGGCAACTCACCACAAAGGCGAGACGGCCGACGGTTTGACCGAGGCGGAGTCGGCGCACAGCAAGGCGGTTTAATCGCGTCAGTCCGCGGCATTAGCGTTTCATGGCTGCACACGCAAGGTTGCAGCGCAGTCGGCGGGTCACCAAGCAGGTCACAGGAGGAGTCCGAGCTCGTGGACCGTCCCCGTCCGGGTTGTGTACATCTGAGTTGGATTTGGCTTGCAACAACAACATTGATGGCATCGGGTTTTGGCCTTATTTTGGTAGATCGCCCAGTCGCGTATGTCCTGGATAACCCGTACATGAATTGACTTCACGGTTTCCTTAGGAAGCGCTTCAGTACTTCATCATAAAAAGAACTCACGGATTCGCCGGATCGTTAGGCCTCTTGCAGCGACCGCAAAAACGCAACCCTAAATTTTCTTTTATCTCAACTGTTGTATGTCGTTCCAACTTTTGGCCATGGAAACGATGTATATCATAATATGCCAGCTCCTTTTTTTTTTCATCCGGCGCATCGCGACCTCCTCGATCCCTGAGAGAAGATCCCTTCAAAAACTCAACACCATCATGCATAGACTCCACGATGGGCGCCAACTGTCGTGAAAACGTCACGGCAGATGTCCTAGTGTGAGGACTTAGTCGTGAGGCCAACGCATCTATGCGGTAGCTTGAAGGGGTTGATCGGAATTGAGAGACGCAACACGCAAGACGAAAATTTAGACAGCTTCGGGCCCCGGTAAACATCGTCCGGTAATAGCCCTACATGTTGTTTGTGCCTAGATATCGTTATGCTCATGAGAGAGTCGCCGCATAAGCCGGCTAACCCTTTGTGTCTAGCCCTAGAGATTATTGCTTGTTGCTTGTCCCTCTTTTGGGGAGCCCTGCCCCTCCTTATATATGTTGAAGGGGCGGGTTACATGACTAGTCCTATTAGAATTAGGATTACTCTATTACAAGTGGAGTCCTAGTCTTGCTTCCTTTGTAGGAGAATATTCATTATGTCTTCCTCTTAAGTCGGCCCACCATCACATGAACCGGCCTTCTGGGCCTTGGGCCTTGTTATCCATCTGACCTGCCGTTGGGGTCATCAGTAAGTCACCAAATACTCGCCGGGTCTCTGTGAGCCGCCAAGTCCTGCCGGGTCATAAATCCCAAGTGACTTAAAGAATAGAGCTATGCCCCCGGCAACGGCGCCAGAAAATAGTCTTGATAACCCACAAGTATAGGGGATCGCAACAGTTTTCGAGGATAGAGTATTCAACCCAAATTTATTGATTCGACACAAGGGGAGCCAAAGAATATTCTGAAGTATTTTCAGCCGAGTTGTCAATTCAACCACACCTGGATAACTTAGTATCTGCAGCAAGGTGTTTAGTAGCAAAGTAATATGATAGTAGTGGTAATGGTGGCAAAAAGTGACGGTAGCAAAAGTAACATTTTCGGTTTTATAGCGATGATAACGGTAGCAACGGAAAAGTAAATAAGCGAAGAGCAATATATGGAAAGCTCGTAGGCAATGGATCTGTGATGGAGAATTATGTCGGATGTGATCGATCATGTAACAGTCATAACATAGGGTGACACAGAACTAGCTCCAGTTCATCAATGTAATGTAGGCATGTATTTCGAATATAGTCATACGTGCTTATGGAAAAGAACTTGCATGACATCTTTTGTCCTACCCTCCCGTGGCAGCGGGGCCCTCTTGGAAACTAAGGGATATTAATGCCTCCTTTTGATAGAGTACCGGACCAAAGCATTAACACACAGTGAATACATGAACTCCTCAAACTACGGTCATCACCTGTAATGATCCCGATTATTGTCACTTCAGGGTTAACGGATCATAACACATAATAGGTGACTATAGACTTGCAAGATAGGATCAAGAACTCTCATATATTGATGAAAACATAATAGGTTCAGATCTGAAATCATGGCACACGGGCCCTAGCAGGCATTAAGCATAGAAAAGTCATAGCAACATCAATCTCAGAACATAGTGAGTACTAGGGATCAAACCCTAACAAAACTAACTCAATTACATGATAAACCTCATCCAACCCATCACCGCCCAGCAAGCCCACGATGGAATTACTCACGCACGGCGGTGAGCATCATGAAATTGGTGATGGAGGAAGGTTGATGATGATGATGGCGATGGATTCCCCTCTCTAGAGCCCCGAACGGACTCCAGATCAACCCTCCCGAGAGAGTTTAGGGCTTGGCGGCGGCTCCGTATCGTAAAACACGATGAATCCTTCTCTCTGATTTTTTTTCTCCCCGAACACGAATATATGGAGTTGGAGTTGAGGTCGGTGGAGCGTCCGAGGGCCCACGAGGCAGGGGGGCGCGCCCAGGGTGGTAGGCGCCCCCCACCCTCATGGACAGGGTGTGGGCCCCCTGATGTGGATTCTTCTTCCAGTATTTTTTATATATTCCAAAAATAATCTCCGTTGATTTTCAGGTCATTCCGAGAACTTTTATTTCTGCACAAAAATAACACCATGGAAATTTTGCTGAAAATAGCGTGTGTCCGGGTTAGTTCCATTCAATTCACGCAAGTTAGAGTCCATAACAAGGGCAAAAGTGTTTGGAAAAGTAGATACAACGAAGATGTATCAATCACCGGCTTGACACCTTGATCTCCATCGTAGCGTCATTGTCGTCTTGCCAACTATTGCTTCTATGACTATCGTTACCTGAAAAGGTTTCGGAATGTTTCGTATATTTATCAGGGAATCAAGGGGTTACCGGAACCCCCTGGGAAGTTATGGGCCTTAATGGGCCATAAGGGAGTAGGAGAGGGTAGCCCGTAGGGTGGTGCCCCCTCAAGGGAGTTCGAATTGGACTAGGGGGAGGGGGCGCGGCCCCCTCTTTCCTCTCCCTCTCCCTCTCCTTCCCTCTTTCCCCCTCTTGGAATAGGAAAGGGAGTCCAACTAGGATTCGGAATCCTAGTTGGACTCCCCCTTGGCGCGCCCCCTCATGGCCGCCGGCCTCCTCCCTCTCCTCCTTTATATACGGGGGCGGGGGGCACCCCAAAGGCACATCAATAGTTTCTTAGCCGTGTGCGGTGCCCCCTCCACAGTTTACCACCTTGGTCATATTGTCGTAGTGCTTAGGCGAAGCCCTGCGCGGATCACATGATCAACACCATCACTACGCCATCGTGCTGACGAAACTCTCCCTCTACCCTCTACGGGATCAAGAGCTTGAGGGACGTCATCATGCTGAACGTGTGCTGAACACGGAGGTGCCGTACGTTCGGCACTTGGATCGGTTGGATCATGAAGACGTTCGACTACATCAACCACGTTAACCTAACGATTCCACTTTCGGTCTACGAGGGTACGTGGACACACTCTCCCCGTCTCGTTGCTATGCATCTCCTAGATAGATCTTGCGTGATCGTTGGATTTTTTTTTTGAAATTGCATGCTACGTTCCCCAACACCCTCAACTAACTCATTAGTCATATTGCTTGCAAGGCTTATAGTGATGTGCATTACCGACAGGGCCCAGAGATACCTCTCCGATACTCGGAGTGAAAAATCCTAATCTTGCTCTATGCCAACCCAACAAACACCTTCGAAGACACCTGTAGAGCATCTTTATAATCATGCAGTTACGTTGTGACGTTTGATAGCACACAAGGTGTTTCTCCGGTATTCGGCAGTTGCATAATCTCATAGTCAGAGGAATATGTATAAGTCATGAAGAAAGCAATAGCAATAAAACTAAACGATCATTATGCTAAGCTAACGGATGGGTCTTGTCCATCACATCATTCTCTAATGATGTGATCTCATTCATCAAATGACAACACATGTCTATGGTCAGAAAACTTAACCATCTTTGATTAATGAGATATTCAAGTAGAGGTTACTAGGGACACTCTCTTTTTTCTATGTATTCACACATGTACTAAGTTTCCGGTTAATACAATTCTAGCATGAATAATAAACATTTATCATGATATAAGGAAATATAAATAACAACTTTATTATTGCCTCTAGGGCATATTTCCTTCAAAACCACCTCAACCAAGTGACCTCAACTGTCAATGCTACCATAGCCCTCAACTCAGCCTCAGCACTAGAACGGGAAACCGCTGTGTGTTTCTCAGTCTACCAAGCAATCAAAGAGGAACCAGGAAAAACACAATAGGCTGAGAGGGGCCGACGATCACAGGGATCACTAGCCCAGGCCGCATCAGAGTACACCTAAAGCTGCAAAGAACCCAAACAAGGAATGAAGAGGCGGCGAGAGGAGGTTCCACGAAGGTTTTGTAGAACCCGAAGGAGGTGGGAGTAGTGAAGTTGAGTAGGAGATGAGACGAACTGACTCAAAGTGTGGACAACATGAGAGATGTCAAGACGAGTGATGCCGAGGTAGACAAGGCTCCCAACAAGGTGATGATATCGGCTCGGGTCCTTGATAACCCACAAGTATAGGGGATCAATTGTAGCCTCTTTAGAGAAGTAAGAGTGTCGAACCCAGTGAGGAGCTAAAGGTAGAACACATATTCCCTCAAGTTCTATCGACCACCGATACAACTCTACGCACGCTTAACGTTCGCCTTACCTAGAACAAGTATGAAACTAGAAGTACTTTGTAGGTGTTGTAGGATAGGTTTGCAAGGTAATAAAGAGCATGTAAATAAAAGATAGGGGCTGTTTATATAAAGACACAACTAAATTAGTTTCAGTAGAGAGCTTTTTGTCACGAGAAAGTTATTTGTTCCTAGGCAATAGATAACTAGACCGGTAATCATTATTGCAATTTTATTTGAGGGAGAGGCTTAAGCTAACATACTTTCTCTTCTTGGATCATATGCACTTATGATTGGAACTCTAGCAAGCATCCGCAACTACTAAAGATCATTAAGGTAAAACCCAACCATAGCATTATAAGGCATCAAGTCCTCTTTACTCCCATACGCAAACAACCTACTTACTCGGGTCTGTGCTTCTGTCACTCACTCCACCCACCATAAGAAAATCATGAACATATTGCAAACCCAACATCGGGGATCCCTCACGCTTGCGCAACACGGAGAGCACCATAGGACAACACCAATAATAAAACATGCAACTCAAACCAATCACGATCATCAATTAATCCATAGGACAAAACAGATCTACTCAAACATCATAGGATAGCCATACATCAGTGGGAAATAATATATAGCATTGAGCACCATGTTTAAGTAGAGATTACAGTGGGTAAAATAGGGGTTACACCACTGCATAGAGGAGGGAAGAGTTAATGATGACGGCGGTGAAGTTCTTGGTGTAGATCGTTGTCGCGATGATGGCCCCGGCGGCGTTCCGGCGCCACCGGGAGAGAGGGGGAGAGAGCCCCCTTCTTCTTCTTCTTCTTCTTCTTCCTCCTTGACCTTCCCCCTAGATGGGAGAAGGGTTTCCCCTCCGCTCCATGGCCTCTCCATGACCTTCCTCTCTCTCTCTCTCTCTCTCTCTCTCTCTCTCTCTCTCTCTCTTTGTTTCCTTCTGTTTCTGCGCTCCCCGATTCTGCCCTTTCACCATTTCTTAAATTCCCGGAGATCCGTAACTCCGATTGGGCTGAAATTTTTACACGATTTTATCCGGATATTGGCTTTCTTGCCGCGAAAGAAGGGCACCAACCGCCTTACGTAGTGTCCACGAGGGACCAGGGCGCGCCCCCTCGGGCATCGTCTCGCGTTGATTCCACTTCCCAAAACTCACATATATTCCAAAAAATCTCCATAAGTTTTTATCCTGTTTAGACTCTGTTTGATATGGATTTTCTGTGAAACAAAAAACATGTAATAAACAGGAACTGGCACTGGGCACTGGACCAATATGTTAGTCCCAAAAATAGTATAAAAAGTTGCCAAAATTATGTAAAACTTGTAGAATATGGGCATGGAACAATAAAAAAATATAGATACGACGGAGACGTATCAGCATCCCCATGCTTAATTCCTACTCGTCCTCGAGTAGGTAAATGATAAAAAAGATAATTTTTGATGTGGAATGCTACCTAGCATAATCTTGATCGTGTAATCTAATCATGGCATGAATATTGAGACACGAGTGATTCAAAGCAATAGTCTATCATTTGACATTAAGACAGTAATACTTCAAGCTTACTAATAAAGCAATCATGTCTTTTCAAAATAACATGGCCAAAGAAAGTTATCCCTACAAAATCATATGGTCTGGCTATGCTCCATCTTCTTCACACAATATGTTCAAATCATGCACAACCCTGATGACAAGCCAAACAATTGTTTCATACTTTTGATGTTCTCAAACCTTTTCAACTTTCACGCAATACATGAGCGTGAGCCATGGATATAGCACTATAGGTGGAATAGAATATGATGATGGAGGTTGTGTGGAGAAGACAAAAAAAGAGGAAGTCTCACATCGACGCGGCTAATCAATGGGCTATGGAGATGCCCATCAATTGATGTCAATGCGAGGAGTAGGGATTGCCATGCATCAGATGCACTAGAGCTATAAGTGTATGAAAGCTCAAACTGAAACTAAGTGGGTGTGCATCCAACTTGATTGCTCATGAAGACCTAGGGCACTTGAGGAAGCCCATCATTGGAATATACAAGCCAAGTTCTATAATGGAAATTCCCACTAGTATATGGAAGTGATAACTCAAGAGACTCTCTATATGAAGAACATGGTGCTACTCTGGAGCACAAGTGTGGTAAAAGGATAGTAACATTGTCCCTTCTCTCTTTTCTCTCATTTTTTCTTTTCTTTTCTTTTTGTAGGCTTCTTTGTCCTCTCTCTCCTTTTTTGGGGGCTTCTCTGGCCACTTTTATTTTGATAACCTCACATGGTACAATGTTCTAATAATGATGATCATCACACTTTTATTTACTTACAACTCAATATTACAACTCGATGCTAGAACAAAGATATGACTCTATATGAATGCCTCCGGCGGTGTACCGAGATGTGCAATGATCTAGCGTGGCAATGAAATCAAAAGACGGACAAGCCATGAAAACATCATGCTAGCTATCTTACGATCATGCAAAGCAATATGACAATAAATGATCAAGTCATGTATATGATGATGATGGAAGTTACATGGTAATATATTTCGGAATGGCTATGGAAATGCCATGATAGGTAGGTATGGTGGCTGTTTTGAGGAAGATATAAGGAGGCTTATGTGTGATAGAGTGTATCATATCACGGGGTTTGGATACACCGGCGAAGTTTGCACCGACTCTCAAGGTGATAAAGGGTAATGCACGGTACCGAAGAGGCTAGCAATGATGGAAGGGTGAGAGTGTGTATAATCCATGGACTCAACATTAGTTATAAAGAACTAACATACTTATTGCAAAAATCTATTAGTCATCAAAACAAAGTACTATGCGCATGCTCCTAGGGGGATAGATTGGTAGGAAAAGACCATCGCTCGTCCCCGACCGCCACTCATAAGGAAGACAATCAATAAATACCTCATGCTCCAACTTCGTTACATAACGGTTCACCATACATGCATGCTACGAGAATCACAAACTTCAACACAAGTATTTCTACAATCCACAACTACCCACTAGCATGACTCTAATATCACCATCTTTATATCACAAAACTATTGCAAGGAATCAAACATATCATATTCAGTGATCTACAAGTTTTATGTAGGATTTAATGACTAACCATGTGAATGACCAATTCTTGTCATCTCTCTAAATAGATGTAAGTGAATCAAGAGAGCTTAATTCTTTCTACAAAAGATATGCCGATGCTCTAACAAATATAAGTGAAGCAAAATAGCATTCTACAAATGGCAGTTTTATATGTGTTGGGAAATAGGCAATCCAAACTTCAAATGATATAAGCGAAGCACATGAAGCATTCTATATAGCCATACTCAAAAGATATAGGTGAAGTGGAATGAGAATTCTATAAATCAACCATGGACTATCTCATAACATCATGGTGCATCAAATAAAAGTGAAAACTGAATGCAAAAGACGCTCCAAGATTTGCACATATCACATGAACGAAACAAAAACCGGAAACATACCGGTACTTGTTGAAGAAAGATGGGATGCCTTCCGGGGCATCCCCAAGCTTAGACGCTTGAGTCTCCTTGAATATTTACTTGAGGTGCCTTGGGAATCCCCAAGAATGAGCTCTTGCCTCTCCTCCTTCTCCTCATATCGAGACCTCCTCGATCCTTGATCACTTCATCCACACAAAACTCAACAGAAAGTTTGGTAAGATCCGTTAGTATAATAAAGCAAATCACTACTCTAAGTACTGTTGAAAACAAATTCATATTTTGTTTTTGCATTATATCTAATGTAGTATAACTTTTCCATGGCTTAATCCACTGATAGAAATCGATAGTTTCATCAAAACAAGCAAACAATGCATCAAAAACAGAATATGTCTTAAACAGGATAGTCTGTAGTAATCTAAACATTGACCATAATTATGGTACTCCAAAAATTCTGAAAAAAATATGAAAAATAAAAATTTGTATACATGCAAAAAGTTTCAGAACCGTTTGACGTTCCAGTAAAAAAAATTGTAAAATCGTGCACTACAACAAAAGTTTCTGTTTTGCACCGCGCAAACCAACAAGCAATGTAAATACCCTAAAGGCAAATCTTGGCACATTATTTTTATAATAAAATGGAATTGTAAAAGGGGATAATTATTTTTGTTGAAAAGTTTCTGTAATCAAGATTCACAAATTTTCCGTGAGCATGAACAAAGTTCAAGGAGCTCCCTCACTTCAACAATGCTTGTCTCTCTCACTTTCACTTTCCTTTTTGAAAAGTTTTGGGTTCCCCTCTTTATTTTTTTTGTTTTTAAACTCTATAAAAACACTCAACAGAAATAAATGACTCTCTAAAACTTCCGGGTTGTCTCCCTGGCAGCGCTTTCTTTAAAGCCATTAAGCTAGGCATAAGGTGCTCAAGTAATGAATCCACTCGGATCCCAAGGTATATCAAAGCCAATTTGAATTAGCAATGATTTGGCATTTAGTAGTGAGCACAAAGCAACATATATCAAGCAATGACGAAGTCTAACCCTCTTCCTATGCATCGGCATGTCATACAAGAACAATTCATGCACATCAAGTAAAGGCCAATGCATAGCATAAGAAGTTTCTTGCAATTTTATTGTCTTGGAAACATAGAGAGGCGAAGATGTAGTTCCTCTCTCATAATAATTGCAAGTAGGAGAATCAAGCACATGCATATTATATTCATCAAAATTATAATGTGCAACGGTAAAAGGCCACCCTTCAATATAATCCTTAATAAATGCAAACTTCTCCGATATAGTGTAGTTTGGAGAATTCAAAAAGATAATAGGACTATCATGTGTGGCTGCAATAGCAACAATTTCATGTTTAACATAAGGAACAATAGAAAGTTCATATCCATAAGCATAATTCATATTGGCTTCTTCGCCACAAGAATAGCAATCATAAAGTTCATCAAAAAGGGATATTTCAAACGAATCAATGGGATCATAGAAATTATCATGGCATTCATCCTTCGGTAAGAATGAAGGGACATTAAATAATGTATGAGTTGGAGAGTTACTCTCATTAGAAGGTGGGCACGAGTAGCTAATCCGATCTTCCTCCTTTTGTTCTTCGCTCTCCTCATCATCTTTTTCATCCAATGAGCTCACAGTTTCATCAATTTCTTCTTCCATAGACACCTGCAAAATATTAGTCTCTTCTCGGACAGCGGAGACTTTCTCAATAAATTCATCAATATCATAATTGTATTTATAATTCTCATAGCAATATTTAAGGATAGCTAAATTTTCGGGTCTATAAAATGAATCATCAAAATCTTCAAACTCTTTGAACAAAGATTCAATTTCACAAGCACCCTTAAAAGCAACAAATTCTTCTATTCGTTCCACGTCATAGTAATCATATATACCATTAGCATAAGAAGCTAAGGTTTTATTATCATTAAATTTGCATGAAAAGGGAAGGTGTGGAGCCTTCATCCTAGAGCAAAAAGTATAATCATATCTCAAGCATAGTTGCCGAGCATACCAATGCAACATATAAATTTGATCCCATAATAGTTTCCCTTTTTGAGTCAAGCGATAATCCCTAAAGTATTCATGTTGATCGAACGTGTCTCCCATTATATAATTGAATGGGGATTTCTCAGGATTATTGAAATTAGTGCATAATATCTTTCACATAATGAGCATCGAGGGTTTTACGAGATTCCCCGGTTTTACGAGGTTCCCCATCTCCATGAGTAGCAAGTAAACCTATTTTTTTGGTATTCTGTGTTCCATATCCATAACTAAAGATAGAGAACAACCTAGAACAGCAAATAAAATCCACTTACTGATAAACCAAACAAGCACACACGAGAATATTCACCCCACGCTATTGCCCCCGGCAACGACGCCACAAAAAGGTCTTGATAACCCAAAAGTACAGGGGATCAATTGTAGCCACTTTCGATAAGTAAGAGTGTCGAACCCAACGAGAAGCTAAAGGTAGAACAAATATTCCCTCAAATTCTATTGACCACCGATACAACTCTACGCACGCTTAACGTTCGCCTTACCTAGAACAAGTATGAAACTAGAAGTACTTTGTAGGTTCGTAGGCTAGGTTTGCAAGATAATAAAGAGCATGTAAATAAAAGATAGGGGCTGTTTAGATAAAGAAACAACTAAATTAGTTTCAGTAGAGTTCTTTTTGTCACGAGAAAGTTATTTGTCCCTAGGTAATCCATAACTAGACCGGTAATCATTATTGCAATTTTATTTGAGGGAGAGGCATAAGCTAACATAATTTCTATTCTTGGATCATATGCACTTATGATTGGAACTCTAGCAAGCATCCGCAACTACTAAAGATCATTAAGGTAAAACCCAACCATAGCATTATAAGGCATCAAGTCCTATTTACTCCCATAACAAACAACCTACTTACTCGGGTCTGTGCTTCTGTCACTCACGCCACCCACCATAAGCAAATCATGAAAATATTGCAAACCCTACAGCGGGGATCCCTCACGCTTGCGCGACACGGAGAGCACCATAGGACAGCACCAATAATAAAACATGCAACTCAAACCAATCACGATCATCAATTAACCCATAGGACAAAACGGATCTACTCAAACATCATAGGATAGCCATACATCATTGGGAAACTATATATAATGTTGAGCACCATGTTTAAGTAGAGATTACAACGGGTAAAATAGGGGTTACACCGCTGCATAGAGGGGGGGGGAGAGTTGGTGATGAAGGCGGTGAAGTTGTTGGTGTAGATCGTCGTCGCGATGATGGCCCTGACGGTGTTCCGACGCCACCGGGAGAGAGGGGGAGAGATCCCCCCTTCTTATTATTCCTTGACCTTCCCCCTAGATGGGAGAAGGGTTTCCCCTCTGGTCCATGGCCTCCATGGCAGCGGAGGGGCGAGAACCCCTCCGAGATTGGATCTCTCTCTATGTTTCCTTCTGTTTCTGCGCTCCCCGATTCCGCCCTTTCATCGTTTCTTAAATTGCCGGAGATCCGTAACTCCGATTGAGCTGAAATTTTGACACAATTTTTATCCAGATATTGGCTTTCTTGCGGCAAAGTAAGGGCACCAAACGCCTTACGGAGTGGCCACAAGGGCCCAGGGCGCGCCCCTCACCCTCATGGGCCCCTCGGGCATCGTCTGGCGTTGATTCCACTTCCCAAAATTAACATATATTCCAAAAAAAATCTGTGTAAGTTTTTATCCCGTTTGGACTCTACTTGATACGGATTTTCTGCGAAACAAAAAACATGCAACAAACATGAACTAACACTGGGCACTTGATCAATATGTTAGTCCCAAAAATAGTATAAAAAGTTGCCAAAAGTATGTATAAGTTGTAGAATATTGGCATGGAACAATAAAAAGTTATAGATACGACGGAGACGTATCAGTCCTCAAAAGGTTCTCCGTCCATGGGACGAAGGTGAATGCCCAACTCCATGGGATTATCAATCGTACGCTGATCAGAAAGACAAGCACGAGCAAGGAGAGCCTGGGTATACTTCTCCTGGGAACGAAAAATTCTGTCAGGCATAGATGAGACCTCAAGACCAAGGAAGTATCAAAGAGGATGCTTCTTCACAAAAGCAATGAATGAAAAGTCATAACTGATGATAATCATGTCACAACATATAGAAGAAGAAGCGCTCGACCACGAGGAGAAATATTAACAAACTGAGCACGGTTGTGATCACTGGCTTTGAAGCCAACATTGGTAACCACGGAGGAGAAGTGCTCAAATAGGTACGAGGAGCTTGCTTAAGCCCATAGAGAGAATGCCGTAGAGGACAAACCATTCCTGGAGGAACAAAGCACCCTGGAGGCGGCTGCATGTAGATCGTTTCACGTAGTTTGCCATAAACAAAGGCATTTTGCACATCCAACTGAGAGATGGACCACTGACGAACAGAGGCAACTTTCAGTAAGGTCCTGATACGTCCATTTTGCATCATGCTTTTATATCAATATTTATTGCATTACGGGCTGTTATTACACATTATGTCACAATACTTATGCCTATTCTCTCTTATTTTACAAGGTTTACATAAAGAGGGAGAATGCCGGCAGCTGGGATTCTGGCTGGAAAAGGAGCAAATATTAGAGGCCTATTCTGCATAGCTCCAAAAGTCCTGAAACTTCACGGATGATGTTTTCCAAATATATAAAAAACATTGAGTGCAAGAACTGCACCAGGGGGGCCACACCCTGCCCACGAGGGTGGGGGGCGCGCCCTACCCCCTGGGCGCGCCCCCTGCCTCGTGGCCCCCCTGGTGGCCCTCCGATGACCATCTTATGCTATATGGACTCTTTCGATGGGAGCCATCTTCTCGGACAAAACTCCGCCGCCACGAGGCGGAACCTTGGCGGAACCAATCTAGGGTTCTGGCGGGGCTGTTCTGCCGGGGAAACTTCCCTCCCGGAGGGGGAAATCATCGCCATCGTCATCACCAACGCTCCTCTCATCGGGAGAGGGCAATCTCCATCAACATCTTCATCAGCACCATCTCATCTCAAAACCCTAGTTTATCTCTTGTATCCAATTCTTGTCTCCAAGTCCGGGATTGGTGCTAGTAGGTTGCTAGTAGTGTTAATTACTCCTTGTAGTTGATGCTAGTTGGTTTAATTGGTGGAAGATCATATGTTCAGATCCTATATGCACATCAATACCCCTCTGATTATGAACATGTTTATGCTTTGTGAGTAGTTACTTTTGTTCCTGAGGACATGGGAGAAGTCTTGCTATTAGTAGTCATGTGAATTTGGTATTCGTTTGATATTTTGATGAGATGTATGTTGTCTCTCCTCTAGTGGTGTTATGTGAACATCGACTACATGACACTTCACCATTATTTGGGCCTAGAGGAAGGCATTGGGAAGTAATAAGTAGACGATGGGTTGCTAGAGTGACAGAAGCTTAAACCCTAGTTTATGCGTTGCTTCGTAAGGGGCTGATTTGGATCCATATGTTTCATGCTATGGTTAGGTTTACCTTAATACTTTTGTTGTATTTGCGGATTCTTGCAATAGAGGTTAATCATAAGTGGGATGCTTGTCCAAGTAAGGGCAACACCCAAGCACCGGTACACCCACATACCAAATTATCAAAGTAGCAAATGCGAATCATATGAACATGATGAAAACTAGCTTGACGATATTCCCATGTGTCCTCGGGAGCGCTTTACATCATATAAGAGTTTGTCCAGGCTTGTCCTTTGCTACAAAAGGATTGGGCCATCTTGCTGCACTTTATTTACTTTTGTCGCTTGTTGCTCATTACAAATTATCTTATCACAAAACTATCTGTTACCACTTATTTAAGTACTTGCAGAGAATACCTTGCTGAAAACCGCTTATCATTTCCTTATGCTCCTCGTTGGGTTCGACACTCTTACTTATCGAAAGGACTACGATAGATGCCCTATACTTGTGGGTTATCAGGTCCAAACCGTGGTCATGTGAGCAACCAGTGCAGAGGTCTCATCATAGTCCCGACCGTGGTCCTACTGAAAACCACGAGCAACAAGGCGAGCCTTGTAGCGCTCAAGGGAACCGTCAGGATGAGTCTTAACCTTGTAAACCCACTTGTAGGTGATAGGAGTGACACCAGGTGGTGAAGCAACAAGATCCCCAGTCTCAGCGCACTCTAGGGTAACAAGCTCCTCGGCCATAGCGTACTGCCACTCTTGATGGATGGCTTCTCGGTAGGTCGTGGGCTCGAGAAGAGCGGTTGATGCAAAGCCATCCTGGTCAATTGGCTGCATAGCATGCCAATCAGAAAGCGCGTACCGAGAAGGATAAACAAGAACATGAGCGAGAGAAGACGCACAAGGAGCATCGTCAAGCGAAGCGAGAGAACGAGGACAACGAGTGTAGTTCAACTTCTAAGTGCATCTAGTGCCACCCCTAGTTGGTTTTGGAGTATTGAATACAAGCTTGGTTGAGGGACTAATGTGTTTGTGAGAATTGCAGGATAACATAGGTAGTAGTCCCTTATTGATTCGGTTTACCTACCAGAGATGACCCCTAAAAATGTGTGAAGACATTGAAGACAATGGTGGTTTGTGAAGATAATCACTGTGAAGACTATGACATGAGAAGACATTCACATAAAGGCTATGACATGACTTCGAGATAGTAGCTTCTTGCTGTGAATCTTTTGCTGCTTATGTTGATCTCCCCAAGGAGAAGTGGTTTAAATATCATCCTCCCATAGAAGTAAAAGTAGCTGCACCTATTAAAGTTGAAGAAAAGACTATTACTTATAATGATCCTATTGTTCCTACTCCTTATGTTGAGAAACCATCTTTCCCTATTAGGATAAAGGATCATGCTAAAGCTTCAACTGTGGTTCATAAAAGCAATATTAAAACATATACACCTCCTGAGCAAGTTAAAGTTGAACCTAATATTGCTATTGTTAAAGATCTCTTGTCTGATAGTATAGATGGGCATGTCATTTATTTCTGTAATGAAACTACTAGAATTGCTAAACCCTGTGATACAGATAAACCTAGACCTGTGGTAGGCATGCCTGTTATTTCTGTTAAAATAGGAGATCATTGTTATCATGGCTTATGTGATATGGGTGCTAGTGCTAGTGCAATACCTTATTCTTTATACCAAGAAGTTATGCATGATATTGCACCTGCTGAGATGGAAGATATTGATGTTACAATTAAACTTGCTAATAGAGATACTATTTCACCAATGGGAATTGTTAGAGATATTGAAGTCTTGTGTGGGAAAACTAAATATCCTGCTGATTTTCTTGTTCTTGGTTCCCCACAAGATAGTTTTTGTCCCATTATATTTGGTAGACCCTTCTTAAATACTGTTAATGCTACCATAGATTGCAAAAGGGATGTTGTTACTGTCGGTTTAGATGATATGACTCATGAATTTAATTTTTCTAAATTTAGTAGACAACACCATGAAGAAGAATTACCTAGTAAGGATGAAATTATTGGTCTTGCTTCTATTGCCATACCTCCTAGTGATCCTTTAGAACAATATTTGCTAGACCATGAAAATGATTTGTTTATGAATGAAAGAAGGGAATTAGATGAAGTATTCTTTAAACAGGAACCTATTCTTTAAACAATTTACCCGTTGAAATCCTAGGGGATCCTCCTCCACCCAAGGGTGATCACGTGTTTGAGCTTAAACCGTTACCTGATACTCTTAAATATGCTTTTCTTGATGAGAAAAGGATATACCCTGTTATTATTAGTGCTAATGTAATGCCCTCGATGCGGCTATATCTCCCACGTGTCGAAGCACGACTTAGAGGCATAACCGCATTGAAAGCAATGTCGCAAGTGTGGTAATCTTCACACAACCCATGTAATACATAAGGGAAAGGGGTACGTAGTTGGCTTACAATCGCCACTTCACACAATACATAAATAAAGCATTACAATATCCAAATACAATCAAGGTTCGACTACGGAACCAAAATAAAAGAAGAACCCCAAATGCGACAAGGTCCCCTAATCGACCCCAACTGGGCTCCACTACTGATCAACTAGAACGAAACAACACAAAGGACAAGATCTCCATCGAGCTCCTCCTGAGCTTGGTTGCGTCATCTGCACGGTCTCATCGGCACCTGCAAGCTGGGTTTTGAAGTATCTGTGAGTCACGGGGACTCAGCAATCTCGCACCCTCGCGATCAAGACTATTTAAGCTCATGGGTAAGGTAAAGGTATGAGGTGGAGCTGCAGCAAGCGACTAGCATATATGGTGGCTAACATACGCAAATGAGAGCAGGAAGAGAAGGCAAAGCAGGGTCGAACAACTATGACCAAGAAGTGATCCTAGAACAACCTACGTCAAGCATAACTCCAATACCGTGTTCACTTCCCGGACTCCGCCGGAAGGAGACCATCACGGTAACACACGCGGTTGATGCATTTTAATCAAGGTCAACTTCAGGTTTTCTACAACCGGACATTAACAAATTCCCATCTGCCCATAACCGCGGGCACGGCTTTTGAAAGTTCAAATCCCTGCAGGGGTGTCCCAACTTAGCCCATCACAAGCTCTCACGGTCAACGAAGGAATAGACCTCCTCCCGAGACATTTCGATCAGACTCGGTATCCCAGTTCTACAAGACATCCTCGACAATGGTAAAACAAGTCCCGCAAGACCACCTGATGCGCCGACATCCCGATAGGAGCTGCACATATCTCGTTCTCAGGGCAACACTGGATAAGCAATCCGTACAACTAAAACCAGCCCTCGAGTTTCCCCGAGGTGGCGCTGCAAGGGGCTCTAGTTCGGACCAACACTTAGACAAGCACTGGCCCCAGGGGGGGATGAAAATAAAGATGACCCTCGGGATGCGCGACTCCCAAGGGAAAAAGGCTAGGTGACGAATGGTAAAACCAAGGTTGGGCCTTGCTGGAGGAGTTTTATTCAAGGCGAACTGTCAAGGGGTTCCCATTATAACCCAACTGCGTAAGGAACGCAAAATCCGGGAACATAACACCGATATGACGGAAACTAGGGCGGCAAGAGTGGAACAAAGCACCAGGCATAAGGCCGAGCCTTCCACCCTTTACCAAGTATATAGATGCATTAATTAAATAAGATATATTGTGATATCCCAACAAGTAAAACATGTTCCAACAAGGAACAACATCTCCATGTTCCAACAAGGAACAATCTTCAATCTTCACCTGCAACTAAGAACGCTATAAGAGGGTCTGAGCAAAGCGGTAACATAGCCAAACAACGGTTTGCTAGGACAAGGTGGGTTAGAGGCTTGGTTCAACAATATAGGAGGCATGATAAGAAAGTGGTAGGTATCGCGGCATAGGCATAGCAAAAGAGCGAGCCACTAGCAAGAAAAGATAGAAGTGATTTCGAGGGTATGGTCATCTTGCCTGAAATCCCGCAAGGGAGAAGAACGGGTCCATGAAGAAGACAAACGGACGTAGACGAACGGTTCCTCACAACGCGACATTATCGGAACCAACCCAAAGAAGCAACACCTGAAAGAAGCAAACAACATAGTAAACAACCAACACATAAACATGGCATGATGCACAACCAAATATGATGCATGTCCGGATTAAAGAGGCATGGCATGGCAAAGAGCACAAACAATCCTACAAATTAAGTGGAGCTCAATATGCAACGAGTTGCATATTGATGGAACACCACATCAATTATTTAGTTCTCTCTCGGGTTAGGTACTCAACAATATTAAATGTTGTTAAACATGGCAAGAGGTGAGGCAAAGTAAAACTACCTATCTAGTCAAGTTTAAATGAGGCTGGAAGTAACGAACAACAATTCCGGTAAATCCCCATATGCATATATTAGGTTTGGTGCTGTTCTGCCCTAAACCAAATTTTATAGTTATTAAACATGCAAGCTGATGCCACCATGTTAAACTAGGCAAACTTCTACCCCATTTACATATAAAGTTTATTAAATTCCGAGTTACGGTTATTTAGTTATGAAATAAATCATTTTAGCATGGCATAGGAGCAAATTTAAACAAACATCATTTAAAACATTTTAAACATAGATTAAAGTTGCATATTATTAAACTAGATGAAAATCTAAGCAAGTTTCATATTAAGTTTGTTTTAATCCGATGCACGGTTATTTACTTGTGAGCAAATTAAAAAATGGCATCCTCCTATAATTATGCATGCATTGGAAAGAAAAAAAACGCACAGACTGGAAAAAAAAGCTACACGGGCTGAAACTGGATCTGGCAAGGGTTGCTCACATTGGGCCAAGCCCATCTGAGCCTGGAGGCGCATGGCGCGGTGCAGGCAGGCTGCGGAGGAGGCTGGGCCTGCGGTCAACGCATCGAGCGGGGCGGGTGAGCTGCTCTCGTATCTGAAGAAAAGCGAAAATCAGCAGCGACAGGTTCAGGGCGACCGGATTCTGGGGCGAAGGGAAGCAGACTGGCGACGGGTCGCGGGGCTGAGGGACTTGGCGCGGTTGAGGACGACGACGTTGGGGAAGAACTCGAGGGGGGTGGCTGCAAAATGATGGCACTTGGTCTTGGAGCAGCGGGACGGCGGCCATCCATGGCAACGGGCAGGGGAGACCCACGCAGCGAAGACGCCGAGTGGACGAGGCGCTGCTGCGCTGGCGGGGTCGATGGAGCACGGAGGGGGTCCCTGGTGGTGGTGGTGGTCCGCAGATGGGACTCGGTGACCTGCAGAGTTTCAGCCGGTGATGGAGATACTCCGGCTAGTGGCGCAGGGCGACAGGGATCGAACACAGGAGGCCGACCATGGCGTCCTAGTACTTGGGCGGCTCGACCGCGATGGAGAATGCAAAGGGGCGGTGCTCGGAGGAGACCAGGGACGCAGCGAGGTCCTCACTCGCTGTCTCGAGCGCATGGACGAGGACGGCCGGGGCGCTGCTGGCGACGGAGACGAACGTGGCGCGGCTGGAGCGTCGTCCTCTTCTCGCAGAAGAAGAAAAGGGAGGCCAGCGGGGTCCTTGACGGCGACGTGGTGGTGAGACCGGGAGCGGGGGGTTTCGTTCCCGGCGCCGGAGTGGAGGTAGGGTGCACCGGCGAGGTGAGGAGTGCTTGGGCGCTGCGCTGCTGCTACTGGTTCGAGGAGAAGCAGAGGAGGAGCTTCGGGGAAGGAGTAGGTGGATCTCAAGGAAAAACAGGAGGAGTGGATCTGGTTGGTTGGCCGAGAAAAATGAGGAGGATGCGGCGGCGACCGAGGGGATGGATCCCGAGGGGGATTTGGAGTGTGGCGGCGGCTGAGGGGGACAAAAGACCTAGATTTTAGGGTTGCTGCCTAGGGGATTGGTCTATATACAGTAAGTGGATTTTTGGATAGGGGCATTTGGTCCCTCCGATCTTAATCAGATGGACGGGAAAAATAGGTTAGGTATCCCAAAGAGAAAAATGGAGACGTTTTGTAGATGTTCGGGGATGTTTTGAGTCCAACGGTGACAACTGTCCGGGTCGGGTCCGGGACAAATTCCGGACGCGCGCGTGAGGAGAGGGCCGCGGGCATAAGAGAGAGGTTAGGTTGGACCTGGCGGTAGGTAGTGGGCTGTGTAGACGGTCTCGAGCTGAGAGAAGAGAAGAGAGGGAGGCCCGACGACTGTTTTCGGAGACCGAAAACGTCCGACGTTAGACCGACTATAATGTCGCTATAGTTATCCGTTGGGCTATCAAACGAACTCCGAATGCGATGAAACTTGGCAGGCGGCCTACCTACAACATAACAACACCACATGCCAACTTTCAACCCATTCCGAGAACATTTTCCGGCCACTTATAAAATACTATTTTGGACATGCCGCGGGCGCGTGCAAGTGTGTCTGGGCTCAGAACGGACAACGGACAGAACTGGGGAAAACCGGACGGATGCAAGTTTTGAAAACATGATGATTCAATGCACATGATGACATGATATGCAATGCATGACACGCAAGCAATGACACGGCAACAAGACACCTGGCACATCGGTCTCAGGGCGTTACAACACTCCACCACTATGAGAGGATCTCGTCCCGAGATCTAGAATGGCACCGGAGGGAAAACGGAAAAAGGAAGATAAGCGGTAAAAACTAAGTTGCTTCTTTGACCAATGAGTGAAACCAAGGAACCTTGAAAAGGTTAAGCCATTTCGAGAAAAGAATACAACGGAGGTGACAGAACTTGAAATGAAACACTCCGTTAGAAAAGAGAAACAAGGAAGAACGAATTCTGACAGCACTCCGATTGAAAAGAGATGAAAGACTAGATAGGAAGAAAAGAGCTTGAGCAGAGGACACGACACTCTGTTTAAATGGATAGGCACAAAAAGAACACGATCCAAGATGATGAGAGAAAAGAGCAACATTACAATGACTCCGGAACAAAAGAATAGAATGGAATGGAATGAGCGAAGGGAAACAAGATATTGAGGGAGCACGCTTACAACAAATGCTAGAACGGAGTTGTTGGAAAACCAACAACAAAAAGAATAAGCTTGATATGGTCTTATGGAATACATCTCCGATTATGAGGTGACAACCTGCCGCTCACAGGAAAAAGAATTGTATTGATAAGAACAAGGAGACGAGAAACTTATTTCACCGGAAGGATGAAAGAAGAACTTGGGTCTTATATGAGCACCATAAATAGCAACAATCCTTAGGGACGGTTTTAGGTGAAATATAGCTCAAGATAATTCCAATGACGAGATTGATGGCTTTAAAATACCTCATTCTTAACAACATGTGAATAATGAGACATGAACTCAAATTATCAAGAATGACATAATACCACCTCAAATGATACGGATGAAAGAATTGCAATTTAAAATGCAAGATAAAGAATACTTGAGTTCCTCTGAAAAGAATCTTGATGAGCACTTCGAGAAGGGATTAAATCCTTGATGAACCATCATGTAGAACCTCCATGAAGAACTCCGGTAAACAAAATGATGATAAAAAGAAAGAGAAGTTGAAAACACAAGGTGAAACCTTGTAATGATTTAGAAGGAGCTTTGCGATAATTAGAGCTTGGAACTCCGGGAGAGAAAGATGAACAAAAGAAATCAAGAATTTATTCGTCATGAACAAACTCCGAAGGAAGGAATTGATCACTTGGGTGAAACAAGAATAAGAATTACATTATGCGTATCCTTCACCAATTAAATTGATGACGAGCAAACGGATTTGGCATAGTACTTATTCTTGAAGAAAGGATTAGAATAGATATAGCGCAACTTGAGAATGTCTTCGATGATCCACCGGTAGGATGACATAACGGATGAATTGATACAAAAAATAAAGGAAGCGAAATCTTGAACGAACCACCATTAGGATTGACAACAAATAGATAGATATGATAGCAAGGAAGAAAAATCCTGAATAGCCACCGTAAGAATTGGAAATGAACGAAGTAAAGGGATGAATCACCGGTAAGAATTAGAGAATGAGTGAGGATACTTGAGGGGATTTAGATACCACTAAAACAAAGAGATCACGAGCTAATTTGAGAATATTGAATGATGCACCGGTAAGATTTGGAGAATGATAGCTGAAGGCTAAGAATGAATAAGTCTGAGATGATGGGCTCCGGATAATCAAACTAAACAGAATCTTGAATTGCTCCAGATAGGTGAAAAGAATTCTCACAATCGAAAACAATTATGAGAGGATGGCCTCGAACTAGAACCACGAATCTCTGAGAGAACGGGTAAGATATGGAGGTAAAACTCTTCTTCGGTCTTCAAATGTTGAGAGTGACAACGAGAAACGCCACCGTGAAATTTTTTGAGGCACTCCGGAATCAAAAATGAAAAGGTTGAGTCAACGGTGAAAAGAATTTGAAAGATCTTGGAGAAAGGCATTAGACTGATGATAACTCATTCTTACGTCAAACTTTGAAAAGAATTTTGAGGATAGCTCCGGAAAAAATAAGAAGAATCAGGTAAGATCCTGGGAAAAGACCTGTGGGTTAGGGCCCACTCAAAAGAAACACCGTTGAATGATTTAGAAGATAGATTGCGCCGGTTGAAATAAATGGCTTGAATGAGGTAACATCCTCGAAAGATCTTGAACGAAAGCAGAGTGGAAACACGAATCTTCGAGATATCTTGAGCACTCCGGAACAAATGAATAGCGAGAGGTGAATGATAAAGAGGTGCACCGGTAAGAAAAGGTATTTGAAAAGAGGAAAAAGGGTATGATCCACAAAGCTTGACTTGGTTCCACCGGAGAAGAAAAAGAATGAATAATGGTGAACTAGAAACTCCGTTAAAATCTTCATGAGCATCACCGGGTAAGAACATTGATTGAAAAGAAGAAGAGGCTTCACATGAATAAGATGGATAGTTTTTAAGAATTCTTAGTCCTTGAAGAAAAAGGGTGGGTGGGCGGGAAAAACAAAGGCAACTTGGAGACGGATGAAACAAACACCGTTGAGAAAACCGAGAGGTGATCTTGCGATGTTAAAATGATCGAATCCACTTGAAGAGAAGCACACCGGTCGAAAAGAAATTGAAAAGACAAACTCGATGATCGAGAAGGATAAGTATTCACATAGAAATATGAGAACACCGCTTAGAAAAGGTATGGAATCAACACTTGACTTCGAAGCAACTCGAATACCACAACTCAAAACAAAACAAAGTATTGGCTTGCAGAATAAGCTGGAACAAACATATGATAGAGATTTCGTCCGAAGTTTTCGTGGTGGGGCCTACACAGGCTCGATCGTACATCACCATCATGTACAAGGCAGTGCACATGACATACGAAGCGTCCCCGAGTCGGCATAGCCAAGGACTCTGTAAGACACAACGAGACACTGTAAAACCAACCGTGAATAGGCGGACCACTAGACGTCGAACCCCAATTTCATATCACACATCTGTCGGAAAGATATCCTAGGAGCTACTTGAATTCCCACCTATGAAACTCCCGAAACTTTCCTGTTATGCAATCAGGTGTTGGGGATACAGGGGAAGCATAATATCTCACCCAAAACTAGCAAATCCTACATCCAGCTGTATCCATCCTTCAACACATAACCAAGAAACCTTCGGAAATCATCTACCTCAACCTTCGAAAAGCATCTGTTATACAAGTTATGGCAATACTCCCGAACTCCCGCCCCAGTACTAGGTGGCGTCGAGGTTATCTCACCAACGAACTGCATAAAAGAGATTTTCGATGTCGGCGTACTAAACTCAGGTATTCCAGAACTGCAACGATAAAATTGTGATGACAACACCTCAGAGCTCAACTCCCTGGGACACTTCCACAAAACCCCTGACAGGAGGCACCAAGACAATGTTCTCGTCACAAAACCATCGGAACGATTCCAAGATACCCGCGTGATCCTAAATTTTTTTAGTGAAATTTGAGAAGAGAAGAGTCAAAACTCTATGTTAGGATGCCTTACCAGAGCGATGAAGGGACTGAGGAGTAAAAAGAATTCCTAAACTTTCCGATATATAATTCCTAAATGACTCAAAACATTTTTTTTCTAGACTCAACAACGGCTGCTAAAAACGATCAAGCAGTGGGGCTCCTAAGGTTGGGGAAGGCTCTGATTACCAACTTGTAACGCCCTCGATGCGGCTATATCTCCCAAGTGTCGAAGCATGACTTAGAGGCATAACCGCATTGAAAGCAATGTCGCAAGTGAGGTAATCTTCACACAACCCATGTAATACATAAGGGAAAGGGGTACATAGTTGGCTTACAATCGCCACTTCACACAATACATAAATAAAGCATTACAATATCCAAATACAATCAAGGTCCGACTACGGAACCAAAATAAAAGAAGAACCCCAAATGCGACAAGGTCCCCTGATCGACCCCAACTAGGCTCCACTACTGATCAACTAGAACGAAACAACACAAAGGACAAGATCTCCATCGAGCTCCTCCTGAGCTTGGTTGTGTCATCTGCACAGTCTCATCGGCACCTGCAAGCTGGGTTTTGAAGTATCTGTGAGTCACGGGGACTCAGCAATCTTGCACCCTCGCGATCAAGACTATTTAAGCTCATGGGTAAGGTAAAGGTATGAGGTGGAGCTGCAACAAGCGACTAGCATATATGGTGGCTAACATACGCAAATGAGAGCGGGAAGAGAAGGCAAAGCACGGTCGAACAACTATGATCAAGAAGTGATCCTAGAACAACCTACGTCAAGCATAACTCCAACACCGTGTTCACTTCCCGGACTCCGCCGGAAAGAGACCATCACGGTAACACAAACGGTTGATGCATTTTAATCAAGGTCAACTTCAGGTTTTCTACAACCGGACATTAACAAATTCCCATCTGCCCATAACCGCGGGCACGGCTTTCGAAAGTTCAAATCCCTGCAGGGGTGTCCCAACTTAGCCCATCACAAGCTCTCACGGTCAACGAAGGAATAGACCTCCTCCCGAGACATTCCGATCAGACTCGGTATCCCGGTTCTACAAGACATCCTCGACAATGGTAAAACAAGTCCCGCAAGACCACCTGATGCGCCGACATCCCGATAGGAGCTGCACATATCTCGTTCTCAGGGCAACACCGGATAAGCAATCCGTACAACTAAAACTAGCCCTCGAGTTTCCCCGAGGTGGCGCTGCAAGGGGCTCTAGTTCGGACCAACACTTAGACAAGCACTGGCCCGGGGGGGGGGGGTGTTAAAATAAAGATGACCCTCGGGATGCGCGACTCCCAAGGGAAAAAGGCTAGGTGACGAATGGTAAAACCAAGGTTGGGCCTTGCTGGAGGAGTTTTATTCAAGGCGAAGTGTCAAGGGGTTCCCATTATAACCCAACCGCGTAAGGAACGCAAAATCCGGGAACATAACACTGATATGACGGAAACTAGGGCGGCAAGAGTGGAACAAAACACCAGGCATAAGGCCAAGCCTTCCACCCTTTACCAAGTATATAGATGCATTAATTAAATAAGATATATTGTGATATCCCAACAAGTAAAACATGTTCCAACAAGGAACAACATCTCCATGTTCCAACAAGGAACAATCTTCAATCTTCACCTGCAACTAACAACGCTATAAGAGGGGCTGAGCAAAGCGGTAACATAGCCAAACAACGGTTTGCTAGGACAAGGTGGGTTAGAGGCTTGGTTCAACAATATAGGAGGCATGATAAGAAAGTGGTAGGTATCGCGGCATAGGCATAGCAAAAGAGCGAGCCACTAGCAAGCAAAGATAGAAGTGATTTCGAGGGTATGGTCATCTTGCCTGAAATCCCGCAAGGGAGAAGAACGAGTCCATGAAGAAGACAAACAGACGTAGACGAACGGTTCCTCACAACGCGACGTTATCGGAACCAACCCAAAGAAGTAACACCGAAAAGAAGCAAACAACATAGTAAACAACCAACACATAAACATGGCATGATGCACAACCAAGTATGATGCATGTCCGTATTAAAGAGGCATGACATGGCAAAGAGCACAAACAATCCTACAAATTAAGTGGAGCTCAATATGCAACGAGTTGCATATTGACGGAACACCACATCAATTATTTAGTTCTCTCTCGGGTTAGGTACTCAACAATATTAAATGTTGTTAAACATGGCAAGAGGTGAGGCAAAGTAAAACTACCTATCTAGTCAAGTTTAAATGAGGCCGGAAGTAACGAACAACAATTCCGGTAAATCCCCATATGCATATATTAGGTTTGGTGCTGTTCTGTCCTAAACCAAATTTTATAGTTATTAAACATGCAAGATGATGCCACCATGTTAAACTAGGCAAAATTCTACCCCATTTACATATAAAGTTTATTAAATTCTGAGTTACGGTTATTTAGTTATGAAATAAATCATTTTAGCATGGCATAGGAGCAAATTTAAACAAACAGCATTTAAAACATTTTAAACATAGATTAAAGTTGCATATTATTAAACTAGATAAAAATCTAAGCAAGTTTCATATTAAGTTTGTTTTAATCCGATGCATGGTTATTTACTTGTGAGGAAATTAAAAAATGGCATCCTCCTGTAATTATGCATGCATTGGAAAGAAAAAAAAACGCACAGACTGGAAAAAAAGCTACACGGGCTGAAACTGGATCTGGCAAGGGTTGCTCACATTGGGCCAAGCCCATCTGAGCCTGGAGGTGCAAGGCGCGGTGCGGGCAGGCTGCGGAGGAGGCTGGGCCCTCCTGGCGCTGGCTGGGCCTGCGGTCAACGCATCGAGCGGGGCGGGTGAGCTGCTCTCGTATCTGAAGAAAAGCGAAAATCGGCAGCGACAGGTTCAGGGCGACCGGATTCTGGGGCGAAGGGAAGCAGACTAGCGATGGGTCGCGTCGCCGAGGGACTTGGCGCGGTTGAGGACGACGGTGTTGGGGAAGAACTCGAGGGAGGTGGCTGCAAAACGATGGCACTTGGTCTCGGAGCAGCGGGACGGTGGCCATCCATGGCAACGGGCAGGGGAGACCCACACAGCGAAGACGCCGAGTGGACGAGGCGCTGCTGCGCTGGCGGGGTCGATGGAGCACGGAGGGGGTCCCTGGTGGTGGTGGTGGTGGTCCGGAGATGGGACTCGGTGACCTACAGAGTTTCAGCCGGCGATGGAGATGCTCCGGCTAGTGGCGCAGGGCGACGTGGATCGAACAGAGGAGGCCGACCATGGCGTCCTGGGACTTGGGCGGCTCGACTGCGGTGGAGAACGCAAAGGGGCGGCACTCGGAGGAGACCAGGGACGCAAAGAGGTCCTCACTGGCTGTCTCGAGCGCATGGACGAGGACGGCCGGGGCGCTGCTGGCGACGGAGACGAACGTGGCGCGGCTGGAGCGTCGTCCTCTTCTCGCAGAAGAAGAAAAGGGAGGCCATCGGGGTCCTGGACGGCGACGTGGTGGTGAGATCCGGGTGCGGGGGGTTTCGTTCCCGGCGCCGGAGTGGAGGTAGGGTGCACCGGCGAGGTGAGGAGTGCTAGGGCGCTGCACTGCTGCTACTGGTTCGAGGAGAAGGAAAGGAGGAGCTTCGGGGAAGGAATAGGTGGATCTCAAGGGAAAACAGGAGGAGTGGATCTAGTTGGTTGGCCGAGAAAAATGAGGAGGATGCGGCGGCGATCGAGGGGATGGATCCCGAGGGGGATTTGGAGTGTGGAGGCGCCTGAGGGGGACAAAAGACCTAGATTTTAGGGTTGCTGCCTAGGGGATTGATCTATATATAGTAAGTGGATTTTTGGATAGGGGCATTTGGTCCCTCCGATCTTAATCAGACGGACGGGAAAAATAGGTTAGGTAGCCCAAAGAGAAAAACGGAGACGTTTTGTAGATGTTCGGGGATGTTTTGAGTCCAACGGTGACAACTGTCCGGGTCGGGTCCGGAACAAATTCCGGACGCGCGCGCGAGGAGAGGGCCGCGGGCAGACGAGAGAGGTTAGGTTGGACTTGGCGGTAGGTAGTGGGCTGTGTATACGGTCTTGAGCTAAGAGAAGAGAAGAGAGGGAGGCCCGACGACTGTTTCCGGAGACCGAAAACATCCGACGTTAGACCGACTATAATGTCGCTATAGTTATCCATTGGGCTATCAAACGAATTCCGAATGCGATGAAACTTGGCAGGCGGCCTACCTACAACATAACAACACCACATGCCAACTTTCAACCCATTCCGAGAACATTTTCCGGCCACTTATAAAATACTATTTCGGACATGCCGCGGGCGCGTGCAAGTGTGTCTGGGCTCAGAACGGACAACGGACGGAACTGGGGAAAACCTGGACGGATGCAAGTTTTGAAAACATGATGATGCAATGCACATGATGACATGATATGCAATGCATGACACGCAAGCAATGACACGGCAACAAGACACCTGGCACATCAGTCTCGGGGCGTTACAGCTAACCTTTCAGAACATGAAGAAGAGAGATTATTGAAAACTCTGAAGAAGCAGTGTGCTGCTATTGGGTATACTCTTGATGATCTTAAGGGCATTAGTCCCACTCTATGTCAACATAAAATTAATTTGGAAGAAGATGCTAAACCAGTTCGTGATCATCAACACCGACTGAATCCTAAAATGAAAGAAGTGGTAAGAAAGGAGATACTAAAGCTCCTTGAGGCAGGTATAATTTATCCCATTGCTGTTAGTAAGTGGGTAAGTCCTGTCCATTGTGTCCCTAAGAAGGGAGGTATTACTGTTGTTCCTAATGATAAAGATGAATTGATTCCTCAAAGAATCATTACTGGTTATAGGATGGTAATTGATTTCCGCAAATTAAATAAGGCTACTAAAAAAGATCATTACCCCTTACCTTTTATCGATCAAATGCTAGAAAGATTATCCAAACATACACATTTTTGCTTTCTAGATGGTTATTCTGGTTTCTCTCAAATACCTGTGTTAGCCAAAGATCAATCAAAGACTACTTTTACATGCCCTTTTGGTACTTTTGCTTATAGACGTATGCCTTTTGGTTTATGTAATGCACCTGCTACCTTTCAAAGATGCATGATGGATATATTCTCTGACTTTTGTGAAAAGATTTGTGAGGTTTTCATGGACGACTTTTCCGTCTATGGATCTTATTTTGATGATTGCTTGAGCAACCTTGATCGAGTTTTGCAGAGATGTGAAGAAGCTAATCTTGTCTTGAATTGGGAAAAGTGCCACTTTATGGTTAACGAAGGTATTGTCCTGGGGCATAAAGTTTCTGAAAGAGGTATTGAAGTTGATAAAGCCAAGGTTGATGCTATTGAAAAGATGCCATGTCCCAAGGACATCGAAGGTATAAGAAGTTTCCTTGGTCATGCCGGTTTTTATAGGAGGTTCATCAAGGACTTCTCAAAAATCTCTCGACCTCTGACTAATTTATTACAAAAAGATATACCATTTGTCTTTGATAATGATTATGTAGAAGCATTTGAAATACTTAAGAAAGCATTGATCTCTGCACCTATTGTTCAGCCACCTGATTGGAATTTACCCTTTGAAATTATGTGTGATGCTAGTGATTGTGCTGTAGGTGCTGTTCTAGGACAAAGAGTTGATAAGAAACTAAATGTTATTCAATATGCTAGTAAAACTCTAGACAATGCTCAAAGAAATTATGCTACTACTGAAAAAGAATTCTTAGCAGTTGTATTTGCCTGTGATAAGTTTAGACCTTATATTGTTGATTCTAAAGTAACTATTCACACTGATCATGCTGCTATTAAATATCTTATGGAAAAGAAAGATGCTAAACCTAGACTTATTAGATGGGTTCTCTTGCTACACGAATTTGATTTACATATTGTTGATAGAAAAGGAGCTGAGAACCCATTGCAGACAACTTGTCTAGGTTAGAAAATGTGCTTGATGACCCAATACCTATTGATCATAGCTTTCCTGATGAGCAATTAAATGTCATAAATACTTCTCATACTGCTCCATGGTATGCTGACTATGCTAATTACATTGTTGCTAAGTTTATACCACCTAGTTTCACATACCAGCAAAAGAAAAAGTTCTTTTATGATTTGAGGCATTACTTTTGGGATGACCCACATCTTTATAAAGAAGGAGTAGATGGTGTTATTAGACGTTGTGTACCTGAGCATAAACAGGAACAGATCCTACAGAAGTGTCACTCCGAAACTTATGGAGGACACCATGCTGAAGATAGAACTGCACATAAGGTACTGCAATCTGGTTTTTATTGGCCTACTCTCTTCAAGGATGCCCGTAAGTTTGTCTTATCTTGTGATGAATGTTAAAGAATTGGTAATATTAGTAGACGTCAAGAAATGCCTATGAATTATTCACTTGTTATTGAACCATTTGATGTTCGGGGCTTTGACTATATGGGACCTTTTCCTTCCTCTAATGGTTATACACATATTTTAGTTGCTGTTGATTACGTTACTAAGTGGGTAGAAGCTATTCCAACTAGTAGTGCTGATCATAACACTTCTATTAAAATGCTTAAAGAAGTTATTTTTCCAAGGTTTGGAGTCCCTAGATATTTAATGACTGATGGTGGATCACATTTTATTCATGGTGCTTTCCGTAAAATGCTTGCTAAATATGATGTTAATCATATAATTGCATCTCCTTATCACCCTCAGTCTAGTGGTCAAGTAGAATTGAGTAATAGAGAACTCAAATTAATTTTGCAAAAGGCTGTTAATAGGTCCAAAAAGAATTGGTCCAAGAAACTTGATGATGCATTATGGGCCTATAGAACTGCATATAAAAATCCTATGGGTATGTCTCCGTACAAAATGGTCTATGGAAAAGCATGTCACTTACCTCTCGAACTAGAACACAAGGCTTATTGGGCTATTAAAGAACTTAATTATGATTTTAAACTTGCCGGTGAGAAGAGGTTATTTGATATTAGCTCACTTGATGAATGGAGAACCCAGGCCTACGAAAATGCCAAGTTGTTTAAAGAAAAGGTTAAAAGGTGGCTTGATAAAAGGATACAAAAGCGTGAGTTTAATGTAGGTGATTATGTATTGCTATACAGCTCTCATTTAAGATTTTTTGCACGAAAACTTCTCTCTAAATGGGAGGGTCCTTACATTATCGAGGAGTTCTACCGTTCCGGTGCCATAAAAATCAACAACTTTGAAGGCACAAATCCGAAGGTGGTGAACGGTCAAAGAATCAAACACTATATCTCAGGTAATCCCATAAATGTTGAAACCAATGTTATTGAAACCGTAACCCGGTGGAATACATAAAGGACACTTTCCAAAATGTTTCAGACTCCTAAAAGGAATAGGTATGTGGTACGGTAAGTAAACCGACTCCCAACAGTTTTAAGGCAATGTTTCTCCATTTTGGAATATTTAGAAAAATAGAAAAATAGGCAGCGGTCCGGAAAGGACAGGAGGGCTCTACGAGGGTGGAGGGCGCTGTTGGGGAACGTTGCAGAAAAAAATTCCTATGTTTTCACCAAGATCCATCTATGAGTTCATCTAGCAATGAGTGATCGGATGCATCTACATACCTTTGTAGATCGCGAGCGGAAGCGTTCAAAGAACGGGGATGAGGGAGTCGTACTCGTCGTGATCCAAATCACCGGAGATCCTAGCGCCGAACGGATGACACCTCCGCGTTCAACACACATACGGTCAGCGTGACATCTCCTCCTTCTTGATCCAGCATGGGGAAAGGAGAGGTTGATGAAGATCCAGCAGCACGACGGCGTGGTGGTGGATGCAGCAGTCACCGCAGCAGGGCTTTGCCGTTCTTCTGCGAGAGGGAGAGGTGTAGCAGGGGAGAGGGAGGCGCCAAGACTTCAGGGTACTGCTGCCCTCCCTCCCTCCTTTATATAGCCCCCCTAGGGTGTGCGCCGGCCCTAGGAGATGGGATCTCCTAGGGGGGGCGGCGGCCAAGGGGGTGGAGTGCCCCCCAAGGCAAGTGGAGGCGCCCCCTCCCCTAGGGTTCCCAACCCTAGGCGCATGGGGGGCCCAAGGGGGGGCGCACCAGCCCACTATGGGCTGGTTCCCTCCCCACTTCAGCCCATGGGGCCCTCCGGGATGGGTGGCCCCACCCGGTGGACCCCCGGGACCCTTCCAGTGGTCCCGGTACAATACCGTTGACCCCCGAAACTCTCCCGATGGTCGAAACTGCACTTCCTATATATAATTCTTCACCTCCGGACCATTCCGGAACTCCTTGTGACGTTCGGGATCTCATCCGAGACTCTGAACAACTTTCGGGTTACTGCATACTCATATCTCTACAACCCTAGCGTCACCGAACCTTAAGTGTGTAGACCCTGCGGGTTCGGGAGACATGTAGACATGACCGAGACGACTCTCCGGTCAATAACCAACAACGGGATCTGGATACCCATGTTGGCTCCCACATGCTCCTCGATGATCTCATCGGATGAACCACGATGTCTAGGATTCAAGCAACCCCGTATACAATTCCCTTTGTCAATGGTATGTTACTTGCCCGAGATTCGATCGTCGGTATCCCAATACCTCGTTCAATCTCGTTACCGGCAAGTCACTTTACTCGTACCGTAATGCATGATCCCATGACCAGACACTTGGTCACTTTGAGCTCATTATGATGATGCATTACCGAGTGGGCCCAGAGATACCTCTCCGTCATATGGAGTGACAAATCCCAGTCTTGATCCGTGTCAACCCAACAGATACTTTCGGAGATACCCGTAGTATACCTTTATAGTCACCCAGTTATGTTGTGACGTTTGGTACACCCAAAGCACTCCTACGGTATCCGGGAGTTGCACGATCTCATGGTCTAAGGAAAAGATACTTGACATTGGGAAAACTCTAGCAAACGAACTATACGATCTTGTGCTATGTTTAGGATTGGGTCTTGTCCATCACATCATTCTCCTAATGATGTGATCCCGTTATCAATGACATCCAATGTCCATAGTCAGGAAACCATGACTATCTGTTGATCAACGAGCTAGTCAACTAGAGGCTTACTAGGGACATGTTTGGTGTCTATGTATTCACACATGTATTACGATTTCTGGATAACACAATTATAGCATGAATAAAAGACAATTATCATGAACAAGGAAATATAATAATAATCCTTTTATTATTGCCTCTAGGGCATATTTCCAACAGGCGCGCCCCCTATCTCGTGGGCACCTCGTGTGCTCTACGGACTCCGTTTTCGTACACGACATGTATTTTGGTCGGTAAAATTCATTATATAATCTCCCGGGGGTTTTGACTCACGTATCATGCAATTATCTCCTATTTTTGTTTCGAGCTGTTGCTGCTGCAGATTAGAGGAGGATGTCTTTGCAAGAGTCAGCCGGGGAGAGCCGAGTGTCTCATCCGGCACCGAGATCAACGACAAACAATCATGTTGACCCCTTTGGGCCAGCAATGTAGGAAGAGATGGAGGCTGATTTGAAGAGGATAGATGCCATGGAAGAGGATCAAGAAGTCACTTCCCACCTCCAAGCTGGATTCACAATGGGAGAACTGCAGAGCTCAACTATTCCAAACTCGGTTATCCCTTCCAATGTTAGATTTCTTTCTTATGAGAATATGAAAAAGTGATCACTGGTTCTCCCGCAGCTATGCAGCACCCCTGGGTGCAGGGAGCTTTGGCTGTTACAGGAAAACTCTGAAAGGAAATAATGGACCTCAAGCAGCAAGTCAACAAGCTTGAGGAGGAGAACCGTATATTGAGGGGCATCATCGCCAAGAATATCACATCACCATTCCCGAAAAGAGAGACATAATCACATGGGTATGGGCACTCCACTTGGCAACTGCCAAGCTTGGGGGAGTGCCCCGGTATCATATCACCATCACTTTATCTTTACCGTTTTTCTTAGTTCGATCCTTTTGGTAATATCTTGATCTAGTAGAATAAAAGTTCTTAGTACGATCTAGTTGTGAGTTTTGCTTTATTATCCTTCTATGTAATCGAGTCCGGAGTTATATAATAAAGATTAGTGTTGAGTCAAGGGCTCGATTATTTTTCCATGATCCTAAGTGAATAAAACAAAAGAGAAAGAAATAAAAAGAAACAAAGAGATCATGTGACTCTTATGGAGAGTAATGAGCTCACATAGAAAGAGTATGATGAATAAAAGTTATTGAGGGTTGACAAACATAGTTTTGGTCATCGTTGCAATTAATAGGAAGTAATAAAGAAAGAGAGGTCTTCACATATAAATACACTATCTTGGACATCTTTTATGATTGTGAGCACTCATTAAAATATGACATGCTAAAGGGTTGACATTGGACAAGGAAGACAACATAATGGGTTATGTTTTCTTACATCTGAGATAAATTATATTGTCTTGGATCCTCCAACATGTTGAGCTTGCCTTTCTCCCTCATGCTAGCCAAATTCATTGCCCCAAGTAGAAATACTACTTGTGCTTCCAAATACCCTTAAACCAGTTTTGCCATGAGAGTCCACCATACCTACCTATGGTTTGGGTAAGATCCATCAAGTAAGTTGTCATCGGTGCAAGCAATAAAAATTGCTCTATAAATATGTATGATTGATTGGTGTGGAAGAAATAAGCTTTATACGATCATGTGACATGGAAGTAATAAAAGCGACAGACTGCATAATAAAGGTCCATATCACAAGTGGTAATATAAAGTGACTTTCTTTCGCATTAGGATTTTGTGCATCCAACCATAAAAGTGCATGACAACCTCTGCTTCCCTCTGCGAAGGGCCTATCTTTTACTTTTATCTCCTACATTGCATAAGAGTCATGGTGATCTTCACCCTTGCTTTTTACATTTTATCCTTTGGAAAGCACAATATGTTGGAAAGATCCTGGTATATATGGCTAATTGGATGTGAGTTCTCATGAACTATTACTGTTGACATTACCCTTGAGGTAAGACGTTGGGAGGCGAAACTATAAGCCCCTATCTTTCTCTGTGTCTGATTAAAACTCCATACCCATAAGTATTGCGTGAGTGTCAGCATAAGAATGGTCATAAGAATGGTCATGATGCCCTCATGTCCGTATTTTATTTTTATCGACACCTTCATCTCTAAACATGTGGACATATTTTTCGATTTCGGCTTTTTGCTTGAGGACAAGCGTCTAAGCTTGGGGGAGTTGATACGTCCATTTTGCATCATGCTTTTATATCAATATTTATTGCATTATGGGCTGTAATTACACATTATGTCACAATACTTATGCCTATTCTCTGTTATTTTACAAGGTTTACATAAAGAGGGAGAATGCCGACAGCTGGGATTCTGGCTGGAAAAGGAGCAAATATTAGAGACCTATTCTGCACAGCTCCAAAAGTCCTGAAACTTCACGTATGATGTTTTCCAAATATATAAAAAACATTGAGCGCAAGAACTTCATCAGGGGGGCCACACCCTGCCCACGAGGGTGGGGGGCGCGCCCCCTGCCTCGTGGGCCCCCTGGTGTCCCTCCGGTGACCATCTTCTACTATATGGACTCTTTCGATGGGAAAATAATCATAAGCCATCTTCTCGGACGAAACTCCGCCGCCGCGAGGCGGAACCTTGGCGGAACCAATCTAGGGTTCTGGCGGGGCTGTTCTACCGGGGAAACTTCCCTCCCGGAGGGGGAAATCATCGCCATCGTCGTCACCAACGCTCCTCTCATCGGGAGAGGGAAATCTCCATCAACATCTTCATCAGCACCATCTCATCTCAAAACCCTAGTTTATCTCTTGTATCCAATTCTTGTCTCCAAGTTCGGGATTGGTGCTAGTAGGTTGCTAGTAGTGTTAATTACTCCTTGTAGTTGATGCTAGTTGGTTTAATTGGTGGAAGATCATATGTTCAGATCCTATATGCACATTGTGACGCCCCCATTTCGATCGTACACTAATCATACACGCAAACATGTACGATCAAGATCAGGGACTCACGGGAAGATATCACAACACAACTTTACAAATAAAATAAGTCATACAAGCATCATATTACAAGCCAGGGGCCTCGAAGGCTCGAATACAAGAGCTCGATCATAGACGAGTTAGCGAAAGCAACAATATCTGAGTACAGACATAAGTTAAACAAGTTTGCCTTAAGAAGGCTAGCACACACTGGGATACAAATCGAAAGAGGTGCAGGCCTCCTGCCTGGGATCCTCCTAAACTACTCCTGGTCGTCGTCAGCGGGCTACACGTAGTAGTAGGCACCTCCCGACTAGTAGTAGTCATCATCGACAGTGGCGTCTGGCTCTTGGGCTCCATCGTCTGGTCGCAACAATCGAGTATAGGAAGGGGGAAAAAGGGGGAGCAAAGCAACCGTGAGTACTCATCCAAAGTACTCGCAAGCAAGGAGCTACACTACATATGTATGCATTGGTATCAAATGGAATAAGGGTATCATATGTGGACTGAACTGCAGAAAGCCGGAATAAGAGGGGGATAGCTAATCCTGTCGAGGACTACGCTTCTGGCCACCTCCATCTTGCAGCATGGAGAAGAGGGTAGATGGTAAGCTCACCAAGTAGCATCGCATAGCATAAACCTAACCGATGATCCTCCCCTCGTCGCCCTGTGAGAGAGCGACCACCGGTTGTATCTGGCACTTGGAAGGGTGTGTTTTATTAAGTATCCCGTTCTAGTTGTCATAAGATCAAGGTACAACTCCAAGTCGTCCTGTTACCGAAGATCACGGCTATTCGAATAGATTAACTTCCCTGCAGGGGTGCACCACATAACCCAACATGCTCGATCCCATTTGGCCGGACACACTTTCCTGGGTCATGCCCGGCCTCGGAAGATCAACATGTCGCGGCCCTACCTAGGCACAACAGAGAGGTCAGCACGCCGGTCTAAATCCTATGGCGCAGGGGTCTGGGCCCATCGCCCATTGCACACCTGCACGTTGCGAGGGCGGTCTGAAGCAGAACTAGCCCCCTTAATACAAGAGCAGGCTTACGTTCCAATCCGGCGTGCGCCGCTCAGTCGCTGACGTCACGAAGGCTTCGGCTTATACCACGACGTCGAGTGCCCATAACTGTCCCCGCGTAGATGGTTAGTGCGTATAGGCCAGTAGCCAGACTCAGATCAAATACCAAGATCTCATTGAACGTGTTAAGTATCCGCGAACGCCGACCAGGGCCAGGCCCACCTCTCTCCTAGATGGTCTCAACCTGCCCTGTCGCTCCGCCACAAAGTAACAGTAGAGGGCCGTCGGGAACCCAGGCCCACCTCTACCGGGATGGAGCCACCTGCCCCTTCAGCCCCCAACTTCGAACAGCACCACAGGTAATATAACAGTGTAAAGTATATAGTATATGCCCGTGATCACCTCTTGAAGTGATCACGGCCCAGTAGTATAGCATGGCAGATGGACAAGAGTGTAGGGCCACTGATGGAACACTAGCATCCTATACTAAGCAGTAGGATAGCAGGTAAAGGTAACAACATTAGTAGCAAGGACAGGCTATGCAACATGATAGGATTAATGGAAAGCAGTAACATGTTACACTACTCTAATGCAAGCAGTAGAGAGTATAGTAGGCGATATCTGGTGATCAGGGGGTGGGGCTTGCCTGGTTGCTCTGGCAAGAGTGAGGGGTCATCAACATCGTAGTCGTACTGGGGGTCTCCGGCAGTCTCGGGGTCTACCGGAAAGAAGTAACGGAGGGGGAACACAATAAATAACAGAGCAATCAATGTAACAAAAAGCAAGATGCGGCATTACATTGTGCTAGGGGTGACCTGACGCGGTACGAGGTGATACCGATGAAGGGGGGAAACATCCGGGAAAATATCCCTGGTGTTTCGCGTTTTCGGACAGATGAACCGGAGGGGGAAAGTTGCGTGTTCGCTATGCTAGGGATGCGTGGCGGACGAACGGGATGCGTAACCGAATTCGTCTCGTCGTTCTGAGCAACTTTCATGTACAAAGTTTTTCCATCCGAGCTACGGTTTATTTTACATTAATTTTTAAAGTTTTAATTCATTTTCTAAAATTATCAAATTATTTTAATTCGAAATAAATGTGAATTGCTAGGTGCACCCAGCTCTGGGTACACATAAGTGTACCAGAGGGGCTGACATGTGGGTCCAAGGGGTCCCAGTTGACCAGTCAAACTTTGATTGGTCAACAGGGGGTGGGCCCCCGTTGTCATACACTGTTTAACTAACCTAATAGATTAAAAAGACTAATTAGGTTATTAGGTTAACTAACACAGGTTAATTAAGTTAATCATTTAGTTAATTAATTAATTAACTATTTTTATTATTAATTATTACTTTTTTTTCATTTTCGTTCTGGGCGTGGGCCCCGTTTGTCATAGGCCCAGGGGGAGGTTGCGAGCGCCAGGCGAAATGGGCACCGGGCGCCGCGGGTGTGGCCCGAGCGGGCGCACGCTCAGGGGTGGGCGTACCCGGCCGGGCGCCGGAGCAGAGGAGGCCGGAGGCCACGGCGCCGTCCAGGCGGTCGGAGTGGCGCAGCGAAACAGCCTGAGCTGCATTCAGCATATTGACCTTGGCGTGCTTGGGATTGTGCTTCACCACAGCTGTACTTGCCGATCTGACAGGAGGAGGAGGAGGAAGACGCCTCTGGTTGGTACACTTGTTGGCATAGTGACCCTTCTGTTGGCACTTGTTGCACGTGACCTCTGAAAGCGGACGGTGATACGGAGCACTCGATCTTGGAGCTTGAGACGAAGACTTGTTCTGAAAGCCTGGGTTGGGTGGGTGGGAGAAACCACTGCCACCTTTGCTCTTCTGCTGATACGGCTGACGGAACGGAGGAGGAGGAAGCCAATACTTCTGCTGCTTGACCACTTGAGTAGAGGAAGAAGGAGTAACATCTCTGGCACGCTTCCTGGAAGCATCACATCTCATCTGAGCAGCCTCTTGCTTCAGTGCCATGTTGTAGAACTCATCGTATCTCAACGGCTCAAAGAGGACAAGAGCGAGCTGAATTTCCTCATGAAGACCACCCCTGAACTGATAGATCATGCTCTTCTCATCAGGAACATCCTACTTGGCAAAACGGGCGAGCTTCTGGAACAACTTGTTGTAGTCATAGACAGACAAAGAGCCTTGCTTCAGATTGCGGAATTCCTGACGCTTACTCTCAACCACACTTTGAGGGATGTGATGAGCGCGGAAATCTTGACGGAAATCGTCCCAAGTGATCAGACGTCCACCTCTGGAATCCTTGTACTGCTGGAACCACTCTGCAGCCTAATCTTTGAGCTGGAAAGAAGCGAACTTGACGAAATCTTCAGGCCTGACGTTGCTACATTCAAAATGCTTGCCCAGATCCACTAGCCAATCGTCAGCATCGGTAGCCTCAACACAACCGCTGAACGTCTTTGGGCCATTTGCGAGGAACTGGTTCAGAGTAGCAAAGTGGTGCTGATTATGGCCTTGATTCCCTTGACTGCCTTGATTGCGCTCTTGAAGGATTTGCATGATCAACTGTGTATTTGCATTAGTAGCGGCCATCACAGCTTGCCATGCTTCCGGAGGAGGCGGAGGTGGAGGCGGATCAGGATTCGGAGTCGTGCGTGTTGGAGGAGCCATCCTGAAGAGGTTGACCACCATTAGCACATAGGTAGACAACAATATAGAAGCTGAATCCAACGGAATGAAAATTGCAACATATAGTCTTCACATCCGAACAAAATGAACGAATGCATTCCTCTTGAAATGGTCACATATCCATAAATTGAGAAGCCACGTAGAATTAAGGAAGAGAAATAATTCAACAAGGTACGGATCAAGAACGAATAATCGGTAAGAAATCCCAATCTCAAACCAATATCCGTGGAAGAAGAACTAGAGCTACTGGAATTCCCACCTATGAAACTCCCGAACCTTTCCGATTATGCAATCAGGTGTTGGGGATACAGGGGAAGCACAATATCTCACCCAAACTAACAAATCCTACATCCAGCTGTATCCATCCTTTAACACATAACCAGGAAAACTTCGGAAACCATCTACCTCAACCTTCGAAAAGCATCCGTTATACAAGTTATGGCGATACTCCCGAACTCCCGCCCCAGTACTGGGTGGCGTCGAGGTTATCTCACCAACGAACTGCATAAAAGAGATTTTCGATGTCGGCGAACATATCTCAAGTATACCAGAATTGCAACGATAAAATTGTGACGACAACACCTCGGAGCTCAACTCCCCGGGACACTGCCACAACCCCTAAAGACAGGAGGCACCAAGAACAATGTTCTCGTCACAAAACCATCGGAACAAAACCAAGATACTCGCGTGAACCTAAATTTTTTTTAGTGAAATTTGAGAAGAGAAGAGTCAAAACTCTACGCCAGGATGCCTTACCAGAGCGATGAGGAGACTGGGAAGTAAAAAGAATTCCTAAGCTCTCCGATATATAATTCCTAAGGACTCAAAACATTTTTCTAGACACAACTCGGCTGCTAAAAACGATCAAGCAATGGGGCTCCTAAGGTCGGGGAAGGCTCTGATTACCAACCTGTAACGCCCTCGATGCGGCTATAGCTCCCACGTGTCGAGGCACGACTTAGAGGCATAACCGCATTGAAAGCAATGTCGCAAGTCAGGCAATCATTACAACATCCCATGTAATATATAATAAAAGGGGGAGATAACATAGTTGGCTTACACTCGCCACGTCACATCAGAGTACATAAATAACATCCATCAAACAAACACTCATGGCCCGACTACGGCGCCAAAATAGAAAAGAACCCAACATGCGACAAGGTCCTGAATCGATAACCCCAACTAGGCACCACTACTGATCATCCGGAAAAGATACGTAGTATCGCTGAGAGTCCTCGTCGAACTCCCACCTGAGCTCGTAATCGTCAACTGGAGCAGAATCACCTGGACCTGCATCTGGAGTTGTAGTATCTGTGAGCCACAGGGACTCAGCAATCTCACACCCACGCGATCAAGACTATTTAAGCTCATAGGAATGGATAAGGCAAATATAAGTGGAGCTGCAGCAAGCGACTAGCATATGTGGTGGCTAACTTATACGCAAAAGAGAGCGAGAAGAGAAGGCGAAGCACGAGCGAGAAGCTAAAGGAACATCCTGCGCAAGCATAACTCCAACACCGTGTCCACTTCCCGGACTCCGCCGAGAAGGGGCCATCACGGTAACACACACGGTTGATTCATTTTAATTAAGTTTAGTTCAAGTCATCTACAACCGGACATTAACAAATTCCCATCCGCCCATAACCGCGGGCACGGCTTTCGAAAGATCAATCCCTGCAGGGGGGTCCCAACTTAGCCCATAACAAGCTCTCACGGTCAACGAAGGAATAGACCTCCACCCAAGACACACCGATCAGACTCGGTATCTCGGTACAACAAGATGATTCGACAGGTTAAAACAAGTCCAGCAACACCGCCCGAATGTGCCGACAAATCCCGATAGGAGCTGCACATATCTCTTTCTCAGGGCACGCTCGGATAGGTCAAGCTACGAGTAAAACCAAACCTCAAGTTTCCCCGAGGTGGCCCCGCAGGCTGCCTGGTTCGGACCAACACTCAGAGGAGCACTGGCCCGGGGGGGGGGGGGTTAAAATAAGATGACCCTCGGGCTCCGGAAACCCAAGGGAAAAGAGGCTAGGTGGCAAATGGTAAAACCAATGTTGGGCATTGCTGGAAAAGCTTTAATCAAGGCGAACTATCAAGGGGTTCCCATTATAGCCCAACCGCGTAAGGGACGCACAATCCGGGAACATAACACCGATATGACGGGAACTAGGGCGGCAAGAGTGGAACAAAACACTAGGCGAGAGGCCGAGCCTTCCACCCTTTACCAAGTATATAGATGCATTAAGATAACATAGCCATATAATGATATCCCAACAAGAAAATAAATGTTCCAACAAGGAACGGCTCCAGTCTTCACCTGCAACTAACAACGCTATAAGAAGGGCTGAGCAAAGCGGTAACATAGCCAATCAACGGTTTGCTAGGACAATGGTGGGTTAGAGGATCAACATGGCAATTGGGAGGCTGACAAGCAAAAGGTAGGCATCGTAGCAGTGGCAAGCAAAAGAGCGAGCAAACTAGCATAGCAAAGATAGTAGTGATTTCGAGGGTATGATCATCTTGCCTGCACAGTTGTCAGAGTTGACTGGATCCTCACAAGCAAACTCAATGGGCTCCTCAGTAGCGAACTCGTCTCCCGGCTCTACCCACAAGACAAACAAGCAACAAGGATACCATCAACCACGGGCAAGACCAAGCAATATGATGAAATGACGATATGCTATGCGGGATGCAAAATGCAAGATATGGCAGGAAATGCATGAACCTGGCATCAACTTATAAAACCAAGTGTGCCACTGGATAGAGGGGATGAAATCGCTTGAAAACGATATAAAGATCATAGGAATCGGAGCTAAGGTTTAGAAATGGCAAGCGTTTTAAGATATGACACCGGTATGCGATTTGCAGCAAGTAGGCATCTAAATACAACGAAATGAACATGCTACAGCCACCAAACATGAAAACAAAATACATGGCAGTGCTGTACACAAGATGGTTGACAAAACACTAGCACTGAGCCATAGGCAAATTCATCCATTAAGAGGTTCAAACAAGCATGGTTAAAACGCAAATGCAAAACAGATTCCAGACTTAGTGAAATTAACACTAGTCTGAAATTTCAGATCACGATGCTCTCTTCGGAGCAGCAAAACAACATGATACAAAACCTGAACATGAAAAGTAAGAACATGGCATGGAGCTACTCAACAAGCTTAATAAAACCCCAAAAGTGACCTGGGGCAAAAAGGGTTCACAAAATACTCTACCGAGCTCACGAACATAGCTCGAACACAATCAGTTTTCAGACTTAGTGAAAACTGAGACACGCTGAAATATAACTCACGAAGGCATGTAAACGAGCTCGATGCACTCACTACGTTGCAAGTCATGGCAAGGAAAGCATATAACCAGCAAGAAGGCACAATGTGCTAGCTACACATGGCAAGAACAAAGGCATAGCATGCATGGAACACTAACGGTAGCATCGGCAAAATCGCAAACAAGTTGACGATCTGCCCAGATTAACAACGAAGCAAAAGTTGAGCTCGATTGAGTCAACCTAGAGCACTCCACATATGCCAACAAAGACATGGATGGATAGAGCATAACATAAATATCAAAACTCCCTTACTGATCATCCTCAAAAGAGGCACGGATCACTAGGGAACAAGCTGGACATATAGCATCATGAACTAAAATATCCCAGACTTAGTGAAAATCACTAAGTCCCTGAAATCTGCAATCTCAGGTACCTCTCTTCGCAAGCTTGCACAAGACAACACACACATCCTAAAAATGCGTGGGTGGTACCTCTGGAAAGAAGACAAAATGCTTAACAATTCATCCCAAAGGGGCACAGGCATATCATGCACGAATTAAACATGACAAAAATGACAAAAGTGCATGATGAACTAACGGATCTGCAATTTAACTCACGAAGCCTCCTTCTGACAGCATTTTGGATATCAAGATGACCTAAAATGCAAATGATGCAATGGAATGAAATGATGTACATGTCGAGGCGAAGATTTTGATATATCATACGCCCAAAACGGAGCTACGGTTGCAAAGTTACGGGACCTCGAACAGAGCAACATGGATCAATATTTGCAGGACTTAGCAAAAAAAATCGGGGTTAGGGTTTACTGTTCACGCGACCGGATCCAGATCGGGATCGCGGCGCGGAAGCCGAGGCGGCGCCGGCGGCGGAGCTCGAGCTCGCCGGAGGAGCTCGTCGCCAGAGCCGGTGGAGGAGGGGAGACCGGCGAGGCGGCGGGGAGAGGCCGGGGCGACGCCGGGGGAGGCCGGTGGCGGCGCCCGGCGGCAGTGGACGCGGCCCGTGCCCGGCGAGGGCAGCGGCGGCCGGCGCCGATGCTCCCGGGCGGCGAGGGAGCCGCGAGCGGCGGCGCGGAGGCGGCGGCGGCCGGCCGCGGGGAAGAGGCGGCGAGGAGACGCGAGGGCGGCGGCGGGGCGACACCGGCTTGGAGGGCCCCGCGTGGGCCTGCGGGCCGGCGGCCGCGGCGATGTGGTCCTGCCACGTGGCGCGACCCGGCTGGCTGAGGCGGGCGGTGGCGGACGTTGTCCGGCCGGGGCGGACACGTCCGTCGGCGCGGATCTGGCGGGGATGATTTTTTTAGGGTTTCGGGGAGAGGGAGAGATCCGAAAACGGAGGGGTGTATAAATAGGCATAGAGGGAGCTAGGAGAGTCCAAATGAGGTGCGGTTTTCGCCCACACGATCGTGATCGAACGCTCTAGGACATGGAGCAGAGTTTGGTGGGTTTTGGGCCAAATTTGGGGGGTTTTGGGCTGCAACACACACGAGGCCTTTTCGGTCCCTCGGTTAACCGTTGGAGTATCAAACGAAGTCCAAATGACCCGAAACTTGACAGGCGGTCTACCGGTAGTAAACCAAGGCCGCTTGGCAAGTCTCGGTCTAATCCGGAAATGTTTAATCCCCACACACGAAAGAAAGCTAGAAATGACCACCGGAGGAGAACGAAGCGCCGGAATGCAAAACGGACAACGGGGAAAATGATCGAATGCATGAGATGAACATGTATGCAAATGCAATGCACGTGATGACATGGTATGAGGTGCATGAAAACGAAAACAACACACGGAGACAAGGACCCGAACCCGAGAAATAAATATAACTTGACACCGGAAACGGCAAGAGTTGGAGTACAAATGGGGAAAGTTACATCTGGGGCGTTACAGAGCGCCAGGCGAAATGGGCACCGGGCGCCGCGGGTGTGGCCCGAGCGGGCGCACGCTCAGGGGCGGGCGTACCTGGCCGGGCGCCGGAGCAGAGGAGGCCGGAGGCCACGGCGCCGTCCAGGCGGTCGGAGTGGCGCAGCGAAACAGCGGCGAGGACGAGCGGTGGAGGTGGTGATGGCGCCTGGAGATGGCGCCACAGTGGAGGGGCACGCGAGTGAGGCGGCGATAGGCAGCAGTGGGGCGCGGCACCGGCGAAACATATGCGGGCGACGCAAGCGGTGGCGAACAGGGGCCGCGGGCGGGGCCGGCGAGGTGCCTGCAGGGGGCGGTGGTGAGCGCGTTCGGCTGCGGCGGCGGGGCGATGCGGCGGCAGGCACGAGAATGTCGTGGGAAGCAGCGGCAGCGGCGCAGCAGGGCGCACGCGGGGAAGGGCGCGGCCCGAGCGAGCGCGGCGAGGGGGGGACACCGGCGTGGACCGCCACCGGTGAACGAGCAGCAGTGGGCAGCGGCGAAGGCAGGCGCCAGCGCGGGCGAGCAGAGAGGGGGGTCCACGGGCGCTGGCCGGCAGCAACGGATGGCGGGGTGCGCGTTGCGCGACACATGGGGGTTTCGGGCGCGCGCGAGGGAAAAAGGAGAGGACGGGGCCTCACCGGCATGGCCGTAGGGTCAAGGGCAGCGGGCTCGGGGTGGCCGATGGGGTAGCAAGACGGCGAGGCAGCAGGGCAATGGTGGTGATGCTCTGGTGAGGAGACGAGGACGACGAAGCTGCGGGGCGGAGACGGCGGGGTTGGGGAGCGCCGGGGCGCGGTCCAGGTCCAGGCGCATGCAGGGGGGGAAGCAGATGGCGGGGCGGCGTGGGATTTGGCTCCTCTTCCCCGATCCAGATGGGGGAAGGGGAGAGAGGCGTGGGAGAGAACGAGGGGAGTGGGGAGTGGGGTTCGTGTGGTCGGGCTAGGGTTTCCCAGGGGGTTATGGAGAGTGGGGTGGGGCGCGACTGGGCCGGCCGGTGGTGGCCTGGTGGCTAGCTGGGCCACGGCCCAGCATGGGGGGGGGGTTTGTTTCCTTTTCTTTTAATTTTGTTTTATTTTTAGCTACTTTTTTGCTATTTCTATTAAAGGCAAATGATTTTTGGTTCAACAAGGTACTCTACACATAAATACTATGTATTGCTATGAGCTAGCACGACAAGTTCCATGTTATTTTGAAATGTGCAAATATTTATTGAAATTCAAAACGATCAATTAAAAGTTGTTGGTCCAATTTTAATAGTTTAAGGGCATTTTAATTTCTCATAAAATGTTGGTTTCTTTCAGGAAAATTGTTAGTGAATTTTGGCAACCCAACGGACATTTTTGTTTTACCTTTTGAATAGATAAAAATTTGACTCTTTTCAATTTGAATTTGAACTCGGTTTGGATCCAAGTGAGGTTTAGAAATTTAATTGCGATGACATGTCACCATTAGTGTGTGGTTACTGTAGCTTAACTACCAGGGTGTTACAAATCTCCTCCACTACAAGAAATCTCGTCCCGAGATTTAAGAGGGGGAGTAAGGGGAAAGTTCTGGTTACGAAGTTCTAACGAGTGTTCTCGGTATTAGTTGCTCTTCTCGAAGAGGTTGATCCATTACGTTGATGTCTTCATTTCTCTGCTTTAGGTCATCATGATGAAGTCATCATCCTTTCTTCGGGAATGCCATCGTGCTTACGAAAGAATAAAAGGGTGGGCATTCTGGGAGAACGGACCTCAGCAAGGTTGACTATTGGGTCGACAACATTGAGGAAGGTGGCCGAAAGTAACTCTCGAATCGAAACTTAAGAATCGAGAGCAAAGTAAGGAGGTAACCCGAGAAGTTTCGAGCGGGCAGGCAATCGTTCGATGCCTGTTATAGGGCGTGAAAGGGTCAAAGCAATGGGAATAAGTATTGTGTCCGATATCAGACCTGAAGGTGGCTCGTGAATTACATACGAGGCCACGCGGGAGGAACCTTGGAAACAGGGGGTGTACATGAGAGTCAGGTTTCGATCCTATGGAACTGTGGGTTATGGGCCCACCATGTGGGTTAAAAGTAGGAAGGGCGACGACGTCTTGCATGATACTGTAAGCAAGGCATGTCAGAGCATAGCATGTTAGAGGGTAGCCTGTTGATTATGTCGGCAACAACGTCGGTACCAAGGGCGAGGGACGAAGAGAACCATTTTCCTGCTCGTTGAAACAAGGCGGACCAATAGGCAAAGTAGAGATCTCAGGTAGGGGGTCCCGAACTGTGCGTCTAGGCCGGATGGTAACAGGAGGCAAGGGACACGAAGTTTTACCCAGGTTCGGGCCCTCTTGATGGAGATAAAACCCTACGTCCTGCTTGATTAATATTGATGATATGGGTAGTACAAGAGTAGATCTACCACGAGATCGGAGAGGCTAAACCCTAGAAGCTAGCCTATGGTATGATTGTTGTTCTGTATGTTGTCCTACGGACTAAAACCATCCGGTTTATATAGGCACCGGAGAGGGTTAGGGTTACACAAAGTCGGTTACAATGGTAGGAGATCTATATATCCGTATCGCCAAGCTTGCCTTCCACGCCAAGGAAAGTCCCTTCCGGACACGGGACGAAGTCTTCAATCTTGTATCTTCATAGTCCAGGAGTCCGGCTAAAGGTATAGTCCGGCCATCCGGACACCCCCTAATCCAGGACTCCCTCAGTAGCCCCTGAACCAGGCTTCAATGACGATGAGTCCGGCGCGCAGATTGTCTTCGACATTGCAAGGCGGGTTCCTCCTCCAAGTACTTCATTGAAGATTTTGAACACAAAGATAGTGTTCGGCTCTGCAAAATAAGTTTCCACATATTGCCATAGAGAGAATAATATTTACACAAATCTAATCTGCTGACATATTTCGTAGCGTGACACACCACGGCCAAGCCTTTATCCGAATCGTTTTATTATCCCACCTCAGCGTGTCATGCGAGGCGGTTTCCTTGGCACGTCTCGTCGAAGTAGAGATCATGTCCCCTTATTCCGAGATTCTCATCAATACGGGCGTGGGTAACCCAACCGTGCCATTGATTACGGCGCTTGGAGATTAGCGAGTTTTACCAGGCTGGTGGGGACACGCAGTTGCGTCCACCCATATAAGGGGATAAGGATCCACCTTTTCACCTACACCTTCTTCCTCCTTTGCCTATCCATTTTCGTGCACTCGAGCTCCAGCGCCCAAGTCCGCACTCCCCACCTCAACCTTCTCCAGCCATGTCCAGAGCGGGAGGCAAGTGGATGGCCTCCTCCGTCACGGAGGGACACATCAAAAAACTTAGGAAGGCCGGATACTTGTCTAACGACATCGTGTACCGGCTTCCCGAAGAGGGGCAGCTCCTCCCCACCCCAAGGCCCCATGAGAGGGTAGTATTCCTTCCCCACTTCCTCCGCGGACTGGGCTTTCCTATCCATCCATTCGTCCGGGGACTCATGTTCTACTACGGCCTGGATTTCGATGATCTGGCCCCGAACTTTATCCTCAACATCTCGGCATTTATCATCGTGTGCGAGGCTTTCCTCTGCATCCACCCCCATTTCGGCCTATGGCTCAAGACTTTCAATGTCAAGCCGAAGGTGGTGCGCGGCAACCAGGCGGAGTGCGGAGGCGCCATGGTGGGCAAGATGCCCAACGTCTTATGGCTCGAGGGCTCCTATGTGGAGACCCTGAAGGGGTGGCAATCGGGGTGGTTTTACATCACCGAGCCGCGCGACCCTGAGTGGGTCGCAGCCCCCGAGTTTCGGTCCGGACCCCCAACGCGGCTCACGTCCTGGAAAGAGATGGGCCTGTCGTGGGGCAGCAAAGGAGAGGTGACTGGACTTCAAACATGCATCCAAACCCTGGTGGACAAGCAGCTCAAGCTTGTGAATGTAGTCCAGGTTATGCTCATCCGCCGGATCCTCCCGTGTCAACAACGGGCCTTCAATCTGTGGGAGTTCAACCCGGTGCAGCACCGAACTCTGAGCAGGCTCTTCGACACGATGTACGAAGATGCCTGGAAGGTGCTTTTCAAGGGCGCCGAGGCTCCCGCATCCGCTACCGAGGATCGCGGATTCAGCGCGCAGCGTCACGCTAGCGCAGTAAGTTGTTTGTACCTTTTACAGGGGATTAGTTTTTCATAGTTTAACTCTATGTGGGATCTAAGCTCCCTTACCTTTGATAGGTTTGGCAGGCGAAGTCCGGACAGATCAACTGTCCATCTCCTTTGCCCGAAGACCCAGCTGATGCCTGCTTGGCGAAGCTGCTAGTTCCGGCACCCCATGTGGTGCCGGAGAAGAAGGCCACGAAGAAGGCCATGGGGACTCGAAAAAGTTCCCGGCGCCAGGAGGTGTCGGGTTCATCATCCGACGGCTCCAAGGCGCATTCCTCCCGTGAAGACGAGGAGGAGGAAGAAGAGACCTCTCGCCCTCCAGCGGGGGGAGAGAAGAAAAGGAAGGCCGCCCTCACTGGGGAGGCCGAAGGGTCTAAGAAGGGGAAAACCCTTCCTCCGGACTACTCCACCAACGCTGATGACAGCGGAGAGGAGTGGCCGCTCAGGGCCAAGCCCCTGGCGAAATCATAAGTATCCAGATACCAGAGTAATTCATAGTATTCCTTTATTGCACAACTTTCCCTTATGTCGAATATGATTATGCAGCCCACCCAAAGATCGGCTCGACGCATCGTCGAGCGGTTCACTCGACTCGTCGGATGTGAACTCGCTTCCGGCGGCTACCTCCCCCCGCCCTACGAACGACGCTGAAGTGTTGTCCCAACATGTTCCAAGCCAGGAGGAGGTAGTCTTGGAGGTGCCGCAAGGCGACCTCCCGGACTCCAGGAGTAAAGGGGATAAAACCCCCCAGGGCTCCAAGTCCGGCTCTAGGCCGGACACCGCTCCGGAACCTTCAAAGGTTCCAGAGTCCGGTGAGGGACCTCCTTCCAAGAGGAGCAAGCCCACCGTGCCGGTGACCCCCGTCCAACCAGAGGCGTCGGACAATCTATTGGAGGTGCTCAAAGGCGCCTCCATCGACGAGGAGCACTGCACCATTATGAGTGCGGTGGTCCAGAAGGTTCAGTCCGCCAAGAGCGGACTGACTGAAGCTTGTACTAGCCTTTTAACAGGCTTTGAAGTAAGTAAAGAATGTGTAAATAATATTACCGCATAGACAATAGCCCCTGATGCTTTGTTTGGCGTTCGGGAAGAAAAGCTAAATAGAGGATCAAATAAAATTCGCAGGAGTCTAACAAAAAGGAGTCAATATGCGTATGCAGGTTTCTTTGCTGGCGTCCGCCGCACTGACTGCGGAAGTGGACACGCTAAAGCAGAACCTCGAGCAGTCCGAGCAAGAGCTCGGGCGTGCCAAGAAGCAGCTCGAGGACAATGAAGGTAAGAAATACCTTCTTTAAATATATATAAAAAAGGTGCATTTGCAAAAAATGACAGGATTATCGTGGCTATTGTAGGGGCCACGTCTGAGGTGGCAACCCTCAAGCAAGCGCTGCTCGAGGCCGAGAAGAGGGCGGCCACGGAGCGCACCGAGCGGGAGAAGTATGAGGCCCAGGTTGGCAAGGTGCGGCAAGAGCTCCAGGCTCTCATGAAAAAACATGAGAGTTTGGAGCTTGACTCAAAGACGCGAGCGTCCGAGCTCGCGGTGGCTATTGAAAATGCCAAGTCTGCCAAGGCCGAATCCCAGAAGACCCTCCAGGAGTTGGATGCGGTGAAAAAGATAGCGGCGGGTAAGGCATTCTTTATGCAAAGCAAACACATAAACGTGAGTTACTTGTTACTTACCCGAATCCGGAGCTCTCCAGGAGCGTTCGCAGATCTTCCCCGTAGCGTGTCCGATGCCGCCGCATTCTATCGAGCCGAGGAGGGCAGCTCGACAGAGAAGGTGTTCTGGTCTCAGTATGCTGAGGCCGGACACCCCGTGCCCCTGAGCGACCAGCTGAAGCAACTGGTCGAGCTCCACAAGGCGGCCGAACAGGCCATGAAGGGCCTCATAGTTCGGCTGTGGCCTGGAGAGGCTCTGCCTGGGAGCTATTTCGGGCTGGTGCGGCGGCTGGTGGGGGCCTGTCCAAGGCTCGAAGTCATCAAGCGCTCCGTCTGCATTGAAGGTGCCCGTAGGGCCCTTGCCCGTGCTAAGGTGCACTGGGGCAAGCTGGATGCTGAGAAGCTTGTGAAGGACGGGCCACCGCCGGGGAAAGAGCATCGCAAGCCCGAGAATTATTATAAGGATGTTCTGAAGGGTGCCTGCCTTATGGCGGATGAATGTTCCAGGGATGTAATTTTTGAGTAAAACTCGCTCGTTTTGTCCTGTGCGCTGAAAACTTGTTCATATGCGCTAAGCAATGCTGTTGGAATTTAAAATATTACCTTCTGTGCGGCTGTTTATCAATTCTGAGAGATGGCGAGTCGTCGGCTTCTGCCCCCGTGCCGCTAGTGCTGGGGTGTTCGGGGATAAACCTGAGCGCTCTTTTTCCCATGTTTGGGTCCTTCGAGGGAGGCGCTCAGCACAACGAACAAGGCAATCGGACTATAATGCGTGAACACTCTCACTTAGCCATAGAATTCTATAATTTTAAATTTCGGCGAAGCCCCTGGTATTCGGAAGACCGAGTTCGGGGCGCTATCCACGCCTTGGCCGGACAGAGCCGACTCCTCGCTCTAAGCGGCATAAGTCTTTAGGGACTCGAAAAACCTCTCGAACAGCGACCAGCTCTCGCTTCATCATGACAGTCAGTTTTAGCTTTCTCTACTGAGGTGCTCGACCCAGCTCAACTGGGGCACAATCGCAGTAGTTCTCCTAGTGCTACCTTAGCCGACATAGCGGAACGTAAGGCACCAAAACATAGGAGCCGGGCAAACCCAACTATTGACCCAAGACATGATTCGGAGCCGATGCATATAATGCTATAAGTTCGGGGTGCCGCACTTGTTAAAGTGTTCGGACTTCTCACACCATATTGAGGGGTACTAAAGCCCCTGGCGTATTTTGGCCGTACCAAAGTGTACGGGTGCAACATGTCGTTAAGGAACATATATTTGTAAAAAAAGAGTAATGCAAAAATAGACAAAAGCTATGCATTGTTTATTAAAAAGGGCTGCGATCAAAGCAGAACGATACAAATAATGCGATAAGCAAAAGGTTGGACTATTTAACATGTCCGTTCCAGGGGCAGGCTGCGGAATGGTATGCGAAACAGGTATACTGCTCGTGATAGAGACCACCTGGGAGTTCCGTAATGCGGCATGGCTTGTCTGCTTCCCTGGTTCTTGCATCGTTTGTGCGGCAATTGAACTGCCGAACAGGCCTTCCGAAGAATGGAGTCCTGAAAGTAAGAGAAAATTAAAAAATCGGCAGCCCCTGGTGCGGTTTAAGCCGTGTTTCGGGCGTGCCGTGATGGTGCCCCTCCCCCTGTACCCATGGTATTTCTAGAGCGTAGTTATGTACGCGAAGCACTGGCGTCGCATTTTTGCGAGGGCTGGGGTTGGGGCCGCATTGCTACGCCTGCTCGGAACGTGCCAGGCGGTCTTGTTGTAGGTTACTCCGGGCGCGCTTGACGGTGTCCGGACGTTTAATGGCCGGACTGGAGAACTGCCTGGAGAGGCTGCTTTGTACTTCCGCTGCGAGGGCCGCCGTGTGCTCCTCCGTTCGGAGGGAGCGTTCGGTGTTTCCATTGACCGTAATTACTCCTCGAGGGCCTGGCATCTTGAGCTTAAGGTATGCGTAGTGAGGTACCGCGTTGAACTTGGCGAATGCGGTTCGCCCGAGCAGTGCGTGATAGCCACTGCGGAATGGGACTATGTCGAAGATTAACTCCTCGCTTCAGAAATTATTCGGAGATCTGAAGACCACTTCAAGTGTGACTGAGCCTGTACAGTTGACCTCTACACCTGGTATTACGCCTTTAATAGTCGTTTTGGTGGGCTTAATCCTCAAGGGATCTATGCCCATTTTCCGCACTGTATCCTGGTAAAGCAGGTTCAGGCTGCTGCCGCCGTCCATAAGGACTCTAGTGAGATGAAATCCGTCAATAATTGGGTCTAGAACCAATGCGGAAAATCTGCCATGATGGGTGCTAGTGGGATGGTCCCTTCGATCAAAGGTGATCGGGCAGGAGGACCATGGGTTGAACTTTGGGGCGACTGGCTCTACCGTGTATACGTCCCTTAACACGCGCTTCCGCTCCCTCTTGGGGATGTGGGTTGCGTATATCATGTTCACCGTCCGCACTTGTGGGGGAAAACCCTTCTGTCCATTGTTGTTCGGCGGCCGGGGCTCTTCATCATCATCGCTATGCAGCCCCTTGTCGGTATTTTCGGCGTTTAACTTGCCTGCCTATTTGAACACCCAACAATCCCTGTTGGTGTGATTGGCCGGCTTTTCGGGGGTGCCATGTATCTGGCACAAGCGTTCGAGTATTCGGTCCAAACTGGATGGGCCCCTAGGATTTCTTTTGAATGCCTTTTTCCGCTGACCGGATTTATAGCCTCTGAATCCGGCATTAACTGCCGTATCCTCAGCATTGTCGCCGTTAATGCGGCGCTTCTGCTTGTTGCGACGCGACCTGCCACTACTGTCCCTGGTATCCGAATTACCAGGGTTCTTGGTCATATTGTTGCTACGAGCAAGCCAGCTTTCTTCTCCCGCGCAAAAGCGGGTCATGAGTGTCGTGAGTGCTGCCATAGATTTCGGCTTTTCCTGTCCAAGGTGCCGGGCAAGCCACTCGTCACGGATATTGTGCTTGAAGGCTGCTAGGGCCTCTGCGTCCGGACAGTCGACTATTTGATTTTTCTTTGTTAGGAACCGTGTCCAGAATTGCCTGGCCGATTCCTCTGGCTGCTGAATTACGTGGCTTAGGTCATCGGCGTCTGGTGGTCGCACATAAGTGCCCTGGAAATTGTCGAGGAATGCGGCTTCCAGGTCCTCCCAACAACTAATTGATCCTGCTGGCAAGCTGTTAAGCCAATGCCGAGCTGGTCCTTTAAGCTTGAGTGGGAGGTATTTGATGGCATGGAGATCATCGCCGCGGGCCATGTGGATATGAAGGAGATAATCCTCGATCCATACCGCAGGATCTGTTGTGCCATCATATGATTCGATGTTTACGGGTTTGAAACCCTCGGGGATTTGATGATCCATTACTTCGTCTGTGAAGCATAGTGGGTGTGCGGCGCCTCTGTACTGGGCTATATCACGACGTAGCTCCAATGAGCTTTGTCTACTGTGTTCGGCCCTACCGGATTTGTGTCCGGCGTGACGGTTACCGTCTCGAGTTGTGGGGCGCCCGCGTGATCCGTAGATCGATCTTGTTTGCCTTGCCTTGTCCTCTAACATATCTCGCAGGTCAGGCGCATTTTCCCGTGCCTTGGTACGGGGTGCTGCTTGAGTGGAGGGCTGAGAGGCCTCTCTGTCGCGGCCACGAGGTGGCCGGTCGGCCGTATCAAGTGCTGGTGATGTAGGTTTAAGTGCTTCCTCCTCTAATCGGGGTAGCAACCTGCGCTTTGGGTAGCTCTTGGAGGGGCATTCGAGTTTATGCTCTTCGGCCGCAAGGACTTTAGTCCATCTGTCGACTAGCAAATCTTGATCAGCTCTAAGCTGTTGTTGTTTTTTCTTGAGGCTTCTTGCCATGGCCATAAGCCTGCGTTGAAAACGCTCTTGCTCGACGGGATCCTCTGGCACGACGAATTCATCGTCGTCGAGGCTTGCCTCGTCTTTAGAGGGAGGCATATAATTATCGTCCTCGACCTCTCTGTCCGCCGCTCTCTCTTGAGGGCTGGCTTCTCCATCCTCCTGTTCTTGCTGGAGGGGGTTTTCTTCAGCACTCTCCGGAGTATTATTATCTCCCGTGCTGGAATCACCGTATTTGCTTTGGCGGGATTTTGAGCGGCGCCGCTGACGCCGGCGCTTAGGCTGTTTCTTGGAGGGGTCATCCTCCGCTGTTCCATCGCTATCTCCTTCTTTTGGGGTGTCCACCATGTATATGTCATATGACGAGGTGGCTTTCCAGGGCCCAATAGGCGCTGGTTCTTCATCGTCTCCTTCATCGGCGTCCATATCATCGATGTTTTCGGAGTCAAAGTTGAGCATGTCAGTTAAATCGTCGACAGTGGCTACAAAGTGGGTGGTGGGTGGGCTTTGAATTTCTTCATCGTCCGTATCCCAACCTTGCTAACCGTAGTCCGGCCAGGGCTCTCCTGATAAAGAGAGAGACTTTAGTGTCTTCAGAATATCGCCGAAAGGCGAGTGCTGAAAGATGTCCGCGGCAGTAAACTCCATGATCGGCGCCCAATCGGATTCGATCGGCAGGGGCACGGAAGGTTCAGAGTCCAGAGAGGAGTCCGGCTCCTTGGAGTCACAAGTCTCGCGGAGTGCGGGGCTGGTGTTCGGCTCGATCGCCGTTGGGATCGCAGCCCCCGAGGCGGCGTCCAACCGCCCATCCTTGATCGGCGCAGTTGGCTCCGAATTAAGGGTCGAAGCCGATGCGGGTGCGGCCTCCAGGGCACTGTTCGGCGGCGGAGCTAGATCATGCTCGTCATGACAGTGCGGCGCGCTCGGCAGTGGCTCGAATCCGTCGAAGATCAAGTCCCCGCGGGTGTCAGCCGTGTAGTTTAAACTTCCAAATCTGACCTGACGGCCAGGGGCATAGCTTTCGATCTGCTCCAGATGGCCAAGTGAATTGGCCCGCAGTGCGAAGCCGCCAAAGATGAAGATCTGTCCGGGAAGGAAGGTCTCACCCTGGACTGCATCGCTATTGATGATCGTAGGAACCATCAAGCCTAACAGCGATGACACAGAGGAACTCTCAATGAAAGCAGCAATTTCGGTGTCAAAACCGGCGGATCTCGGGTAGGGGGTCCCGAACTGTGCGTCTAGGCCGGATGGTAACATGAGGCAAGGGACACGAAGTTTTACCCAGGTTCAGGCCCTCTTGATGGAGGTAAAACCCTACGTCCTGCTTGATTAATATTGATGATATGGGTAGTACAAGAGTAGATCTACCACGAGATCGGAGAGGCTAAACCCTAGAAGCTAGCCTATGGTATGATTGTTGTTCTGTATGTTGTCCTACGGACTAAAACCATCCGGTTTATATAGGCACCGGAGAGGGTTAGGGTTACACAAAGTTGGTTACAATGGTAGGAGATCTATATATCCGTATCGCCAAGCTTGCCTTCCACGCCAAGGAAAGTCCCTTCCGGACACGGGACGAAGTCTTCAATCTTGTATCTTCATAGTCCAGGAGTCCGGCTGAAGGTATAGTCCGGCCATCCGGACACCCCCTAATCCAGGACTCCCTCAACGGGTATGGCACAAACTCGAAACCAAGCTTGTGGTTTAAGGAGAAATGATATGATGAGGAAAATCGATGTAAGCTTCGCTCATCATCGAAAATTGTGCTCCGGGAAGAAGGACCAGGTAGCACAGTTAAGAGCAGCACGTTAAGGATATAACCGATCAAGCTAGGAATGACTTGAAGGATTATTTAAACTCGTAAGCAATGAAAATTATTTAGGGTTATTGAATTGGAGTGCGGACTCGATTCACTATTCGGTGTTCTCGGTTGACGACAACCCAGAACCTAGGAACAATTGGATCCGGTGAGTAATAATAGTTGATGAAGAACCCATAAGAAGTTATGATGTCTCATGATATCTCGAGATACCAGGGGGCAATACTCGGCGACAGATCAAAGTAGAGGTTGGACTGGGGTATTGCTCTGTAGAAGACAAGTGCTTAAACTTGCACGCGAAATGGTATTTAAAGGGGAACATGGTCGGAACCACGATTGCAGAAGGCCAGATCCCGGATATAAGATGAACTTATACCAAAGGAATAATTTAATTTAAGAGAAGCTTTAATGATAAGATCTAGCAAAAGCTTCACAGTGATGGCTCTGGCATTGGAGGCTAGGGCATGATGGCATGAGGAACTTGTACACTCTTGAGAAGAAGAAGCATGTCGTAGGCATCGAGGGCGTCAAGTTCAAGAAGGATCATCTATGTGGTGCCTACGAAGATGGAAAGATGACTAGGGCCAAGCATCCCTCGAAGACAATCATGATGACGACTCGTCCTTTCGAGCTGCGTCACATGGACTTATTTGGCCCTACTCATTACTCTACCCTTACTACCACTGCTTGCCTCTATTGTTCTTCATTGTTGATGATTACTCAAGATATACATGGGTGCACATAATCCTCTATAAGAATGAAGTGCAGGATATCTTCAAACGGTTCGCCAATCGTGCCATGACCAGCTATGTTATCAAGATCAAGCACATCAGAAGTGATAACGACACATAATTCAAGAACACTGACCTCGACACTTATCTTGATACATTGGGCATCACACATGAGTTCTCAGCTCCATATACACCTCAGCAAAATGGCATCATGGAGCGCAAGAACAGAACCCTCATTGAGATGGCACGGACGATGTTTGATGAGTACAAGACACCAAGGAAGTTCTGGCCTGAAGCCATTGATACTGCATGCCACATCATCAACCGTGTTTATCTTCACAAGCTTATAAAGAAGACATCCTATGAGCTCCTAACTAGTAAGAAGCCAAACGCCAGTTACTTCAGAGTATTTGGTGCTAGGTGCTGGATCAAGGATCCACATCACACCTTAAAATTTGCACCGAAAGCACATGAAGGTTTTATGCTTGGCTATAGAAAGGATTCACACTCCTACAGAGTCTTCAACCTCTTTCACTATAAAGTGGTTGAAACTGTGGATGTGCGGTTCGATGAGACTAATGGCTCGCAAAGAGAGCACCTGCCAAATGTGCTAGATGAAGCCCCACCAAGTGAATCCATTAAGCTTATGGGTACTGGAGAAATCATACCTTTAGAGGCACAGGCTGAAGAAGAAATCATCATTTCTGCACCTAATCAACCTGAAGACACTGCTCATCCTGAAGTCAATGCGGAAGATGAAGACAATGATCAGCAGGAGCAAAATCTTCATCCAGTTCATCCTCATGTTGCAAAAGAAGTACAAATTGAGAAGATAATCCATAGCATCAATGCACCTGGTCCACTCACTCGTTCAAGAGCTACACAACTAGCAAATTTCTATGGGCGCTTTGCATTTGTCTCTATATCCGAACCCAATAAAGTTGATGAAGCCTTCATGGAACCTGAATGGATTCAAGCTATGCAAGAAGATCTTCAACAGTTCAAGCTGAACAATGTTTGGGAACTAGTAAAGCATCCTGATCCTCGCAAGCACAATATCATAGGCACCAAATGGATCTATCACAACAAACAATATGAGCATGGTCAAGTCGTCAGAAACAAGGCTCATCTCGTTGCTCAAGGTTACACTCAAGTTGAAGGGATTGACTTCAATGAAACATTTGCTTCGGTGGCTAGGCTTGAAGCCATTCACATATTGCTAGCCTATGGCAACCATCACAACATCCTTCTGTACCAAATGGATGTAAAGAGTGCCTTTCTCAATGGAAAAATTGAAGAAGAAGTGTATGTTGCACAACCACCTGGTTTTGAAGACCCAAAGCATCCTGACATGGTATACAAGCTCAACAAGGCATTGTATGGCCTCAAACAAGCCCCTCGTGCTTGGTATGACACACTCAAATACTTCCTGAAGAGCAAATGCTTCAAACCTGGTTCCCTGGATCCCACACTCTTCATGAAGACATATGATGGTGAACTGTTTGTGTGCCAAATCTATGTGGATGACATTATCTACGGCTGCACTGACAAGAGATACAGTGAGGAGTTCGGGCATATGATGCAAGAGCAATATCAGATGTCTATGATGGGTGATCTAAAATTCTTCTTCGGTCTTCAAATCCATCAGCAGAGCAATGGCATGTTCATATCACAAGAGAAATACCTCAAAGATTTCCTGAAAAAGTTTAGAATGCAAGGCTACAAAGGGTACACGACGACAATGCCAACCAAAAGTCATCTGGGCTCGGACGACAATGGTAAAGAGTTCGATCAAAAGGTATACCGCTCCATGATTGGTTCTTTACTCTATTTATGTGCATTTAGGCCAGATATAATGCTTAGCGTTTGCATGCGTGCCCGATTTCAAGCAGCACCAAAGGAATCGCATTACTTAGCTGTGAAGCGAATTCTTCGATATTTGGCTTACACCCCAACACTAGGATTATGGTATCCAAAGGGCTCAAAGTTTGATCTAGTTGGATTCTCAGATGCTAATTATGCCGGTGCGAAGGTTGATCGCAAGTTCACATCAGGCACATGTCACTTTCTTGGACGATCTCTTGTCTATTGGTCTTCAAAGAAGCAGAACTATGTATCTCTCTCCACTGCTGAATCCGAATACATTGCTGCTGGATCTTGTTGCGCTCAGCTTCTATGGATGAAGCAAACTCTCAAGGACTATGGTGTCCACCTGAAGCATGTGCCACTCTACTGTGATAATGAAAGCGCCATCAAGATTTCCAACAACCCAGTTCAATACTCAAAGACAAAGCACATTCAGATCCGTCATCACTTTCTCAGAGATCATGTCATGCAAAGAGCCGGGGTTCCACCTTCGTAGAACCGTCAAACTGTACTTGGAACTGGAATCGAATTTGTGAAGAGCCGATGTCGCCATCAAGAACCAGTAGGAGGAGTTAGTCGCCACAAAATACAGTCAAACCCAAGGGTGGTGCCAAACGAGTCTTCACGAAATAACCGACAGGAGGGAGTTGGTTGGCCTGAAGACACGTCAAATCCAAGGGTGGTGCCAAACGAGTCTTCACAAAAAACCGATAGGAGGGAGTTGGTCGCCACGAAGAACTGTCAATTTTAAGGGTGGTGCTGAACGAGTCTTCACGAAAGAACTGATAGGAGGGAGTTGGTCGCGACGAGGTACCGTCAAATTCAAGGGTGGTGCCGAACGAGTCTTCATGAAAGAACCGATAGGAGGGAGTTGGTTGCCACGAAGAACCGTACCACCCAAGGGTGGTGCTGAACAAGTCTTCACGAAAGAACCGATAGGAGGGAGTTGGTCGCCACGAAGAACCGTCCAACCCAAGGGTGGTGCCGAACGAGCTTCACGAAAGAACCGATAGGAGGGAGTTGGTTGCCACGAAGTACCGTCTAATTCAAGGGTGGTGCCGAACGAGTCTTCACGAAAGAACTGATAAGAGGGAGTCGGTCGCCACGAAGGACCGTCCAACCCAAGGGTGGTGGCGAAGGAGTCTTCATGAAAGAACCGATGGGGGGAGTTGGTTGCCCCGAAGAACCATCAATTCCAAGGGTGGTGCCAAACAAGTCTTCACAAAAGAATTGACATGAGGGAGTTGGTCGCCACGAAGTACCGTCAAGTCCAGGGGTGATGCTGAATGAGTCTTCATCAAAGAACTGATAAGAGGGAGTTTCTCGCACAACTACACATCGATTATTTCTTTTTCATATTCAATTTTGAGATTGCTGGTAGTATATTTGCGTGTAGAAGCACAAAACGAATTGAGATGCGTGTACGTGCATATGAGGAATTGCATTAAACTATCCATCCTCTTGCACTTAAAAAAATTCGTCCTATTGTACATGTATGACACTGATACAGTACATGCATCGAAGGTTCTGACACTCCTGTACGTGGGCTACATATACATAAGGAAAATCATGTATAAAACCAAACCATAAACATACACTGTACACAACTCGATAGTCTTTTATCGCACGTAGTCCTACATTACAATTAGAGGCTATAGGCATGGGGTGGGAGCGCTAGCTAGCGGTGTCTGACAGTGTGAAACACCACATAAGAACGAGTCTGCCCGGTTCCATGCATGGTGGTTGCAGGCTCTATCGATAGCTATGTATGGAACCGTCGCGTTAATGGACTGAACCTATGTTGTGTCTCTGACTGGTGTCACATGCGAAAGAACGGGGTCGTAACGTTTTGTCGTACATAGTGGAACCTGCGGAAGTACTTTTGTTAATGCAAGGAACTTGAAATAGACATGCTCAAGCAGAAAAGAACAAAGGGATGCCAGGCAAGGCCCACGAAATGCAGCCTTTTGTCAGCCCACCAAATATAAAGTGGACAGTACCAGGCCTGCCTCCACCTCCAATAATTCAACAAATGGGTTAGATTTAGAACATGACCACACAACCAGTTCGAATCACGAGGCATTGCCTACGGTTCTGATAGCTATTTCCCTAGCAAGCTATGGTAGAAAATCCCTCTCCTATATGCGTGTTGTGTCCTCTACAGCATTCACTTACAGCTATGTCTTTATACTTGAATTTTGATGTGATCGGGCCCTAACCCCTTATGTGCTTCTTCCTCAAATTCTATCTGTCTAAGTCATATGCATCCTGTTGAAACCTGTCAAATGTCTTCACCGAGTCCTTGTCAGCAAAAGACACAGAGACACACATTTAAGTCTGTTTTAATGCTATATCCCTTTTGCCTGAATATCGGAGAAGCCGGAATGACCACTCGACAATCCAGGCATGCGTGGGAACATGGAACAACTTCCAATAAGTTGCATGCAGGCCACGTGTCCTTCAGATGTGAACCGCCAGGGGCACCTGTGTAATTTCGTTATGCAGTCCCCTTCCTTATAAATACACACACCGCGCGGTCATCATCTCTTCTTCCACCTCGCCACCTCGCTCAAACCCTAGCGCCTCTGCTAGCTCGCGTCGACGCCGGAGACGAAGCGCTTAGCTGACGCAACTTCTTCGATGCTGTCCCCACGCTGGCCGTGGACCTCGTCCTCTCAGCCGCCGTAGGTGTCTTCCGCTGCCAAGTTAGGGCGCGGGAGATTGAACTGCTCGGCTTCCAACTCTGCCTCATCTAGCAGTTCGTCAACGGTAATTAAATCTCACTTTTTTGCTATATTTTTGATTCGTCAAATCCATTCACTCCAACCAAAAGTGGTTTCTATACTTCCAAATCTGGATCTGTCTTTATCTGCATCTCATATCATGCTAATGATATTTACTTATGCTTCATAACTAGTTAGATTCCTCACTTGCACTTATTCATGGATTCGTACAAATCTGGAACCAACTCTCTTCAATAAGTGAATGTCTTCGCTCTATGAGGTCAATGTCTTCAAACTGATTTATCTTCAAAATCTTCTGAGAATGCATATGAGCTCTTCCCCTTCCCTCGCACCTCTAATGTTGTCACAGGTACATGTCCGTGGGAGAAACCCTTGGTTCTCATAGTCTGCATTCATTTGTAGAGTTCTTACAACATCATATTCATTCCCCTAAAGCCAGTTCTTGTCTGACCAGTAGACGGAAGCCTTTCACTGTTCTGAAGCCAATTAGTCTAATTATCATGGCCACAGAGAAATCAGCAAGGAAAGGTGGGAGGCAGCGCAGAGGAAACACAGCTCTAGATCTGCCTACGGATCTATATGAAATGTACAAAACTGATCCTGAGGAAAACTACAATCAATGCAAGACCTGAATCCAATGGATTCGAAGATATTGGGCAGAACAGTGGTTCAAGTACAACTTCATCACTGCCGAGTATGCTGAGCAGAACACCATCAAGCACCCGTGGGGTGACATAGTGTACAAGAATCTGCAGCCAAAATTGAAGCCTGAAACTATCGCCCAAGGCTTCTACCCATGCATGGTCCGTGGACCGAAGCCTGAGAATGCCGACCCATCATCTATGTTATGGTGTTGCGAAGACAATATCTTCAAGCGCAACTATTAGTTTGCCAAAGAGTCAGCTGCCAAGAACAAAAGGGATTTTGGACTCAACTTCAACCCTGGTCCGTCTGCTCCAAGGCAGGATGGCACTCGCGATGCAATCCGAATGTCATCGGCCCCTTCACTAGCTTTGATGGGCTCCTCTCCCACATTGCTGCTCAGAGGGCCGCAGTGGAGCAATCAGCTGATGAGGCAGACTCCGAAGATGCGCCAGCTTCACCGAAGCAGAAGTAAAAGAAGTCAAAAGCTTTGAAGCCATCTGCCACACCAAAAGCTTCAACTATGAAGCCGTTGAAGACTGCACCTCCTGAACCCAGTGTGCAGTCTGAAGATTTGTCATGTGTCTCGAAGAAGACCAAGAAGACCAAGAAGATTTTTTGGCATGAACTGACTCATGCTGCCGTTCTGTGCAACGAGGAAGACACCATTGATCTGTCTAGTGATGAAGATCTTGGTGATGAAGCACTTGAGATGCTGATCAAGATCAAGCAAGAGGCAGAGATCTTCAATGATTTGCCCCTCTTTGACATTGACATTTTGAACAATTTCATTGATGAATGGTTTGATGACCAGAGTATCAGTATTGATGACCTTCAGTTGCCTGTGGGCATAAGCAACACGTTTCACGGAGCCATTGCTAATGAATTGGCCTTGGCTCAGAAAATCATCGAACTCAAGAACAAGATTGATTATGAGAAGGAGCATTTCAAGAAGAATATGGCCAAGCTCAGTGTGGCTGATGTGCAGATCTTCAAGAAGATGCTGGATGATCTTAAGGAAGAATTCCACAAGAAGCACGAAAAAGCAAAAGGCTCATGAGAGCGCATGAAGTACTTTGCGCAAAAATGTGTTCAAGCTCATAATGAAGCTGAGAAGCGAAAGGCTCTTGGGCGTCCTGGCATCGACCCCAGGATGGCTGCCAAGCAAAAGAAGAAGTCTGCTGCGGCCCAATCTAAAGCACCATGGCAGGAAGAACCTCAGATTATCTTCCCTGCCAGTATGACTGGCTCGAAGCCTAAGGTCACCTCAGCAGCTTCAGAGCTAAAGAAAACAAGGGCAGCTGAAGCCGAAGGTAGGAAGCACACGCACAAAGACACTTCAGATGGTGCTCCATCAAAGAAGAAATTAAAGACTAAGTCTTCAAAGAAAGAGCGTCCTGAAGCCTCAGAACCCCTCAATGTTGAACCCATTTCTGTTGCTCCTCCTGCCTCAACCAACCAAGAGCACCATCTTGTGATCCATGAGCCTACTTTCACGGAGGCTCCAGAAAGTGAAGAAGTTCTAGCTGCTGACCCCAACACAGCTGAAGACATTGGTCATGAAGACAATGTTGATGATGATGTAGTCCTTCCTCAGCTTGAGCCCCAGTCGGTATCATCGCCTGTTCCGACGAGCAATGAACTTATCAGCATTGGTCGTCCATTGACGCCAATCGCTCATGATGACTCATGGGCCGAGCGCCAACAGCAAGACACCCCAGTACATGACGAGACACCAAGAACACCACCACCTCAAGTCACCACTCCAATGCTTGACAACGACAACTACATGGTACAGACTACTCCCTCACCAAAGGTGTCGCCCACATTTCGCAGGGTTCGCAAAGGCCCCAGGCCATAGGTCACCATGTCGAGCATTACAAAAGGGGAAGGGCACCAAAGCTCAGTCGCACGTCAAGTGTTTCCTGAAGCCACCTCTACCGCGAATGCCACTGAGTCTGAAGCCAAAGTTGCTGAAGACATTCCGGCTGCATTAGTCAATGAAGACAAAGAAGAGAGAGAAGAATAAGGAGTTGCCACACCCCCAGCTACTGATCAAGTCGTTCTTGAGGAGAATGTGATTGTGCCCGACCCCCCAGTTCTTGAACAAATGGAGGTTGAAAACACTGAGGCTGCCACCAACAACGCCACTGAAGCCAATGACACAGTCATGGCTGAAGAAAATGTGGAGCCTGAAGCTAATGAAAATGTTGAAGTCACCTTGACGCCAATCGTCTCGGATGGCGCTGTTCCTCCTCCAAGGCCTCACACCATGGAACAGGCATTCAATCATGAAGGTCAACTTGTCATAGTCAGATGGTCAATTATGGTTCCACCCACAGCTCCAGGACCATAATATGATTACCATGTGGAGCAGAGGCCTCAAGTTCAGAAGCCCAAGCCTAGGCTGCCAAGGCTTCCCAGTGCTGCAACAACACAGGGTTCTTTCAGCGTGCATAGCTTCAGAGAGCACAACAGTTTCTTTGACAGTGCCAAGAATCCTTACACGAAGCCTAAGATCTCTTCAGATAGATTTTGGAGCCATCTGCAGCGAAGCTAATACTCATGGATCATGTACAATCAAGAGCGGATCTTTCCACACATGCGTCTGGATTGTGAAGCCATAGCTGGGCTGCCGTGTCCTGAAGAAGCTCTTGACTACTTTAGGGATGTTGGTCTTCCGCCTTTTGTGACTGACAAAGAACACTAGAATGAAGAGCTTCTCCTACAGTTCTATGCCAAACTCCATATTCGCGGCTACAACAGGGATCTGAAGACATGGATCCTTGAGTGGATGTCAGGTGATGCACATCACGAAGCCAAAGCTCAAGACATTATCGAGCTTACTTCCCTGCCCACTCCAGGTAAGTTATACGAACCTGGTTGTGAGCTTCATAGAGATGAACTGCAGAGTATCTTTTAGAGGCCCGAACCAAACATGAGTCAGATACTGAAAGTGCTAGTTATCGACTAGAGGGGGGTGAATAGGTGATTTTTGTGAAAGTCTTCAAAACACGGGGGCTTTGAAGACAAACAGTAGAAATGATCATATTGATATGCAGCGGAAGGTAGACTACACTAGACAGGCCATAATCAAGTAAGCAATGAAGTGAAAGCACGAAGACTATCAGCAACTAGGTAGTAAGGATCAGGATAGAAGACAGTGTGAAGCCAAACAGTAAATAGTCTTCACTCAATGAAGTCAATCAGATCATACAGGCAAGTAATGACTTCACGAAGACAAACTGTAAAGTAAAGGTAAGTGAAGGATAGAACTAGTAGCTTGGTGAAGACAAGGATTTGGTAGACCAGTTCCAGTTGCTGTGACAACTGTACGTCTGGTTAGGGAGGCTGAGATTTAACTCAGAAGACCACGTCTTCACCTTATTCCCCTTGAGCTAAGGACACACAGTCCTCGCCCTCACTTTGGTAAGTCTTCAAGGTAGACTTCCAAACCTTCACAGACTTCGTTCACCAGGGATCCATAATGACTCTTGGACGCTTAGAACGCGACGCCTAACCGGCTGGAGGATTCACAGTCCTCAAGTGTAACAAGTCTTCAGATCACTCGGACATAGAGACTTCATTGATGCCTAACACTCTTTGGCTCTTGGTGTATAGGGCTTTGTCCTCGCAAGGATCTCTCTCTCAAATGCTTCAGAGGTGGGTTGCTCTCAAACGACAAAAGCCATGCACTAACTCTGAGCACCCACCAATTTATGGTGTAGGGGGTGGGCTATTTATAGCAAGGAGGCAACCCGACCTGATTTGTCTGAAATGACCATGGGTCACTAAGGAACTGACACATGTCCAACGGTCAGATTTCAAACACACACGACAGCTTGACTTGGGATACAAGTAAAGCTGACTCATCCAGCTCTGGATAAGATTTGCTCTCATTGTCTTTGCTCGAAGACATAGGATTTGGTTGAGAATCACATTAGTCATTCTGACTTTGTTCACTTGGACCCCACTTAACAGTACAATGGTTCCTATGACTCAACAAAGAAGAAAAGTAAACTACGAAACAACTATGTCTTCGCACTTCATAGTCTTCATGCGATGTCTTCTCGTGACATAATCTTCACTGTGAATGTCTTCATAGACCACCATTGTCTTCAATGTCTTCACACATTTTTAGGGGTCATCTCTGGTAGGTAAATTGAATCAATATGGGACTACTACATGTGTTATCCTGCAATTCTCACAAACACATTAGTCCCTCAACCAAGTTTGTCGTCAATACTCCAAAAGCAACTAAGGGTGGCACTAGATGCACTTACAATCTCCCCCCTTTTTGGTGATTGATGATAAACCGGTTGAAGTTTTCAACGGTGATAAAAGTATGTGCAAGTTTAAGAATTAAGGTATTGTCTTCATAAGTAGCAAAGGCTCCCCCTAAAGATGTGCATATAAGAAGCTTGCTTTTGAATGCAAATGCACATGGCAGGTTTTGCTTTGTGGAGATCCTCTTTAGTTTATGAAGACAATTCATCATGCATAGAAAGGGATAACGAAGATAATGACATGCATAATGAAAAATGGACGTCTGTGGAATGGCTTCATACGGAATTTATCATCGCATCACAAGGTAGCAGAATAAAGTTGCAGACGACCACTGAGTTTAGGTCTTACAACTCAAAGAACCAAATGTTTCAAAAGACGAGAGTTGTAAAGACTTCGCAAAAATAAAGCAACCACCCATAAGGACCCGCTTGAAGACTATCAACTCATATGCTTCTCCACTTTTGTCAGTAATGACCAAGAAGGTTGGAAGACATAGAGTATCTACTCGTTCCCATTAGGAGTAGATGAAGGAGCAGGGTCGATGTTGGAGTTCGGTGGTGCAGACGGGCCTGATGCAGTGTCGAGATGCAGAGAAGCCATGGTTGGTGAAGTGGCATCGTCTTCTTCATCAACGACTCTCGCAACAACAGTTGCAGCCAAATATGAACGCTCAGAATCTTCAATGGAGGGTGTGCAACGCCATCTTGCATTTTGTGGAGGCCTAGAATCAAACTTGAAGCTCTCAGTTAAGCCATCTTCGCGAAGATCGTCTTCAGAGCATAGCAGTGTGAGACTCTTCCAGGACCTCCGACAGGCTTCATGGGCAAAGAACGAGTTCTTGGTGGTCAAATTTTGAATGTGATTGACATCCACCAAGATACTTGGCATCTGACGCTTAAGCCAGTCATGATGCTTATACTGTTTCTGGTGCAGGGCCATACGAAGCTCTCGGTCGTTGAGTACAAGAGAACGCTTCTGAGGCCTTTCAGCAATTGTACTATTAGTGGCTTCGATGTTTGCATGATGAGGCATACGCATATTGCCAGCAAGAGGATAAGTTGGAGTGGCAGCATTGGGGACATGAATTCCTTCTATTGGTTGCGTGAAGCTTTGATGATCAACATTGTGAAGATATAGAGGTTGCTTGGCAGGCTCTGGGTAGATGGCTTCATTGGACAGATCAACCTCAGGCGGGAAGACGAGATGGTTGCATGCTGAGGGTTGATAGTAAATAGTAGAATGGAGTTTGATCAGGCGCATCACCCATGGAGCATAAAACTTGAGGCCAAACAGATCAATCCCTGATGCAGCAAGTTGTCTGATGAAGAATTCCTGGGTATTGGATCTGATGCCATGGATGATATAAAACACGAAAGTCTTCATGGCTCCTTCCATTTTGGCTTCAGAAGAGTGTCCTTTGATTGGCCAGAGAGTACGCCTCAGAATATGATAAATAGTGGGGGGCAAGTACTCGAGGACCTTGACAAAGAACTCTTTGGGGTATTCAGCATCAGAAGGCAATGGCTTCAGCATACTTAGAATCTCACTCATATTTGGCTCGGCCCTCTCGAAGATACACTGCTGTTCACCGCGATGACGCTGACAACCAGGCTCATAGAACTCGCCTAGAGTGGGCAGGGAAGTAAGCTCAATGATGTCTTGAGCTTTGGCTTCATGATGCACATCTCCTATCATCCACTCAAGAATCCATGTCTTCGGATCCCTGTTGTGGCCGCGAATATGAAGTGTTGCATAGAATTGTAGCAGCAGTTCTTCATTCCAGTGCTCCTTGTCCGTAACAAATGGCAGAAGACCAACCTCCCTGAAGCAGTCAAGAGCTTCTTCCAAGCAGAGCAGCCCGACAATAACTTCACAATCAAGACGCATGTGTGGAAAGATTCGCTCTTGGTTGTATAGAATGCATGAGTAATAACTGCGCTGCTGATGGCTCCAAAATCGATTGGAAGAGATCTTTGGCTTCGAATACAGATTCTTGGCACTGTCGAAGAAATTGTTGTGAGCTCTGAAGCTGTTGACGCTGAACGATCCTTGCGAAGTTGCAGCACCTGGAAGCCTTGGTAGTCTTGGCTATGGCTTCTAAACCTGAGGCGTCTGCTCCACATGGTAGTCATACTTTGGTCCTGGAATAGTGGGAGGAACTAGGACATGCCATTTCACTGTGACCAGTTGTCCACAATCAAAGGCATGTTCAATGGTGTGAGGCCTAGGAAGTGGAACAATGGCTTCAATATTTACATTTGCTTCATGTTGCACATGAGCTTCAGGCACTACATTTGCTTCAGGCTCCACATTGTCTTCAGCCATGACAATGTCATTGGCTTCAGCATTGTTGTTTGTGGTAGCCTTAGTGTTTTCAACCTCCGTTTGCTCTATAACAGGAGGGTCGACACAATCACATTCTCCTCGAGAATGACTGGTTCTGTAGTAGGGGTTGTGGCAACTCTTTCTTCTTCTCTTTCTGCTTGATCTTCATCGGCTGATGTAGCCGTAATGTCTTCAGCAGTTTTGGCTTCAGACTCGGAGACATTCACAGTAGGGGTGGCTTCAGGAAACACTTGACATGCTACTGAGCTTTGGTGCACCTCCCATTCTGGAATGCTCGACATGGTGACCTGTGGCCTGGGGCCTTTGTGAAGCCTACGAATGCGGGCGACGCCTGTGGTGACGGAGAGGTCTGCACCATGTAGTTGTCATCGTCAAGCACCGGAGTGGTGACTTGAGGTGGTGGAGTTCTGGGTGTCTCTTCATATATGGGGGTGTCTTGCTGAGGGCGATCGACCCATGAGTCATCCTGAGCAATTGGCGTCAAGGGACGACCAATGCTGATGAGTTCGTTGTTCGTAAGAATAGGCGATGATACTGATTGGTGCTCGATCTAAGGAAGGACTTCATCATCTTCAACATTGTCATCATGACCAATGTCTTCAGCTGTGATGGGGTTGACAGCTAGAACTTCTTCATCTTCAGGAGCCTCTATGGAAGCAGGCCCGTGGATCACAAGACAGCGCTCTTGGTTGGTGGAAGCTGGACGGGCAACCGAAATGGGCTCAACCACAAGGGGCTCAGTGGCCGCAGCACGCTCTTTCTTTGAAGACTTTGTCTTCAATTTCCTCTTGGAAGGAGCCTCATCAGAGGTGTTCTTGTGCTTGCGCTTCCGGGCATCAGCTTCATCTGCCCTTGTCTTCTTCAGTTCTGAAGCTGCTGAGGGGACCTTAGGCTTCGAGCCTGTCATGCTGGCAGGGAAGACAATGCGAGGTTCTTCCTGCCTTGATGCTTCAGTTTGGGCAACAACAGACTTCTTTGTTGGCTTGGCAGCCATTCTTGGGTCGATCCCAGGATGCCCAAGAGCTTTGCACTTTTCGGCTTCATTATGTGCTTGAACGCACTGCTTTGCAAAGTACTTAATGCGCTCTCTTGAACTTTAGCGTCTTCCCTCTTCTTGTGAAACTCTTCCTTGAGATTATGCATCATCTCTTTGAAGATTTGAACATCCGCCACGCTGAGCTTGGCCATGTTCTTCTTGAAGTGAGCTCGACTATCTTCTGAGCCAAGGCTAGATCATTCGCAATAGCTCCGTGAAATGTGACGTTGATGTCTACTGGCAGCTAAAGATCATCAATACTGATGGTTTGATCATCAAACCACTCATCGATGAAGTTGTTTAGGATGTCAACATCAAAGAGGGGCAGATCATTGAAGATCTCCACCTCTTGCTTGCTTTTGATCAGTTGCTCAAGTGCGTCATCACCAAGATCTTCGTAACTTGACAGATCAATGGTGTCTTCTTTGTTCCTGAGAACGGCAGCTCGAGTTAGTTCATGCCCGGAAATCTTCTTGGGCTTCTTGGCTTTCTTGGTCTTCTCGGCCTTCTTGGAGACACGAGACATGTCTTCAGACTGCACACTGGCTTCAGGAGGTGCAGTGTCCAATGGCTTCATAGTCGAAGCATTTGGTGTGGCAGAGGGCTTCGAAGCTTTTGTCCTCTTAGTATTCTGCTTCGGTGGTGCTGGCGCATCTTCAGAATCTACGTCATCAGCAGATTGATCCATCGTAGCCCTCTGAGCAGCGATATGTGAGAGAAGACCATCAAAGTTGGCGAAGGGGCCGATGACATTAGGACTGGCATCGCGTGTGCCGTCAGCCCTTGGAGGAAATGGACCAGGGTTGAAGTTGAGGCCCAGCTCCTTCTTGTTCTTGGTGGTTGATTCCTTTGCAAACTTATAATTGCGCTTGAATAGATTGTCTTCACGACACCATAACAAGGATGATGGGTCAGCATTCTCTGGCTTTGGTCCTTGGACCATGCATGGATAGAAGCCTTGAGCAATGGCTTCAGGCTTGGACTTGGGCTGTAGATTTCTGTATAGAATATCTCCCCAGGGGCGCTTGATAGCATTCTTCTCTACATACTCACGGGTCACGAAGTTGTACTTGAACCATTCTTCGGACCAATATCTTCGAATCCATTGGATTCGAGTCTTGCGCTGGCCATAGCTCTCCTCAGAATCTGACTTGTACAACTCAAACAGATCTGGAGGTAAATCCTTAGCTGTGTTGCCTCTGCGCTGTCTGCCACCTTTCGTGGCAGATTTCTTAGTGGCCATTATATTTAACCTGAATGGCTTCCGTTTACTTATCAAACAAGAGCTGGCTTCAGGGGAGTGTATGTGCTGCTGTAAGAACTCTGCAAATGAATGCAGACTATGAGAACCAAGGGATTCTCCCACAGACATGTACCTGTGACAACATTAAGGTGCGAGGGAAGGGGAAGAGGTCATATGCATTCTCAGAAGATTTTGAAGAAAAATCAGTTTGAAGACATTGACCCCATAGAGCGAAGAAATTCACTTATTTGAAGAGAGTCGGTTCCAGATTTGTACTAATCTCTGAATAAGTACAAGTGAGGAATCTAACTAGTTATGAAGCATAAGTGAATATACTTGGCATGATATGAGATGTAGATACGGATGGATCCATATTTGGAAGTGAAGAAACCACTTTTGGTTGAAGTGGATGGATGTGACAGATCTAAAAGGCAGTAAAAAGTAAGATTTCATTACCGCGGATGAACTGCTAGACGAGGTAGAGTTGGAGGCCGAGCAGTTCAATCTTCTGTGCCCTAACTTGGCGACAGAAGACACTACAGCGACGCTGGAGCGGACGAGATCCGCGGTCGACGTGAGGACGACGTCGAAGAAGTTGCGGCAGTCAAGTGCTTCATCTCCGGCGTCATTGCGAGCTAGCGGAGGCGCTAGGGTTTGTGCAAGGTGGTGAGGTGGAAGAAGAGATAATTATGAAAGTGCTAGTTATCGACTAGAGGGGGGTGAATAGGCGATTTTTATGAAAGTCTTGAAAACACGGGGGCTTTGAAGACAAACGATAGAAATGAACCTATTGATATGCAGCGGAAGGTAGACTATACTTGACAAGCCATAGTCAAGTAAGCAATGAAATGAAAACACGAAGACTATCAGCAGGTAGGTAGTATGGATCAGGATGGAAGATAGTATGAAACCAAACGGTAAAGAGTCTTCACTTAGTGAAGTCAATCAGATTATACATGTATGCAATGGCTTCACGAAGACAAACTGTAAAGTAAAGGGAGGTGGATGATAGAACCAGTAGCTTGATGAAGACAAGGAATTGGTAGACCAGTTCCAGTTGCTGTGACAACTGTACTTCTGGTTAGGGAGGCTGAGATTCAACTCAGAAGACCGTGTCTTCACCTTATTCCTCTTGAGCTAAGGACACACAGTCTTCGCCCAATCACAGACTTCGTTCACCGGCAATCCACAATGACTCTTGGATGCTCAGAACGCGATGCCTAACCGGCTGGAGGATTCACAGTCCTCAAGTGTAACAAGTCTTCAGGTCATGCAGACAGAAAGACTTCAGTATGATATGTCTCCATCGTATCTACTTTTCCAAACACTTTTGACCTTGTTTTGGACTCTAACTTGCATGATTTGAATGGAACTAACCCGGACTGACGTTGTTTTGAGCAAAATTGCCATGGTGTTATTTTTGTGCAGAAATAAAAGTTCTCGGAATGACCTGAAACATCACGGAGAATATTTTTGGAATATATAAAAAATACTGGTGAAAGAATCAACGTCAGGGGGCCCACACCCTGTCCACAAGGGTGGGGGGCGCGCCCCCCTATCTCGTGGGCCCCTTATGCTCCACCGACCTCAACTCCAACTCTATATATTCACGTTCAGGGAGGAAAAAAATCGAAGAGCAGGATTCATCACTGAGGGAGTCCTGGATTAGGGGGTGTCCGGATGGCCGGACTATACCTTCAGTCGGACTCCTGGACTATGAAGATACAAGATTGAAGACTTTGTCCCGTGTCCGGAAGGAACTTTCCTTGGCGTGGAAGGCAAGCTTGGCGATACGGATATGTAGATCTCCTACCATTGTAACCGACTTTGTGTAACCCTAACCCTCTCCGGTGTCTATATAAACCGGAGGGTTTTAGTCCGTAGGACAACATACAGAACAACAATCATACCATAGGCTAGCTTCTAGGGTTTAGCCTCTCCGATCTCGTGGAAGATCTACTCTTGTACTACCCATATCATCAATATTAATCAAGCAGGACGTAGGGTTTTACCTCCATCAAGAGGGCCTGAACCTGGGTAAAACTTCGTGTCCCTTGCCTCCTGTTACCATCCGTCCTAGACGCACAGTTCGGGACCCCCTACCCGAGATCTGCTGGTTTTGACACAGACATTGGTGCTTTCATTGAGAGTTCCTCTGTGTCGTCGCCGTCAGGCTTGATGGCTCCTACGATCATCAATAGCGATGCAGTCTAGGGTGAGACCTTCCTCCCCGGACAGATCTTCGTCTTTGGCGGCTTCGCACTGCGGGCCAATTCACTTGGCCATCTAGAGCAGATTGAAAGCTATGCCCCTGGCCGTTAGGTCAGATTTGGAAGTTTAAACTACACGGCTGACATCCGCGGGGACTTGATCTTTGAGGGATTCGAGCCACTGCCGAGCGCGCCGCACTGTCACGACGAGCATGATCTAGCTCTGCCGCCGAACAGTGCCCTGGAGGCCAGACCCACACCGGCCTCGACCCTTAATTCGGAGCCAACTGCGCCGATCGAGGATGGGTGGTTGGACGCCGCCTCGGGGGCTGCGATCCCAACGACGATCGAGCCGAACACCAGCCCCGCACTCCGCGAGACTCGTGACTCCAAGGAGCCAGACTCCTCTCCGGACTCCGAACCCTCCGAGCCCCTGCCGATCGAATCCGATTGGGCACCGATAATGGAGTTTACTGCCGCGGACATCTTTCAGCACTCGCCTTTCGGCGACATTCTGAAGACACTAAAGTCTCTCTCTTTATCAGGAGAGCCCTGGCCGGACTACGGTCGGCAAGGTTGGGATACGGAAGATGAAGAAATTCAAAGCCCACCCACCACGCACTTTGTAGCCACTGTCGACGATTTAACCGACATGCTCGACTTCGACTCCGAAGACATCGATGGTATGGACGCCGATGAAGAACTAGCGCCTATTGGGCCCTGGAAAGCCACCTCGTCATATGACGTACACAAGGGGGAGGATACACCAAGTGAAGACGAGGACGAGCCTCCCAAGCAAGACACTAGGGAACAAAAGAAATTTCCACCAAAAGTCAAAACAGTAAACGTGTTACACGTGATCAAGGGAAAATACAACGCGGCACTCCCAGGAAAATATACCCAAGTGCCTGTCATCATGAAGTCCTGCCACTGGTCATCTCAACCGATCACTTTCGACCATCGCGATTACTCAGCAAGTATCCGACGCGCAGGATGGGCTGCCCTGGTATTAGACACAATAATTGGCGGATATCACTTCACGCGAGTCTTGATGGACGGTGGCAGCAATCTAAACCTAATATATCAGGATACAATCCGCGGGATGGGGTTAGACCCAACAAAAATTTGCCATAGCAATACTACCTTTAAAGGAGTAACGCCAGGCCCAGGGGCTCGTTGTACGGGCTCCCTCCTACTACAAGTTATATTCGGCTCCCCCGATAACTTCCGTCGCGAGCATTTAACCTTCCACATCGCTCCGTTCCAAAGTGGCTATCAAGCACTGCTAGGACACGAAGATTTCGCTCGCTTTAATGCAATACCACACTACGCCTCCCTCACACTCAAGATGCCCGGTCCACGTGGCATCATTTCAGTGAACGGAAATATCGAGCGATCTCTGCGCGCCGAAGAGAGTGCGGCTACCTTGGCAGCCGCACACTAAAGGCTCCCGGACTAGCGAAAGCATCCAACAGGTCGTCAAGACCTCAGACACAACTAATCAAGTCCGGCGCCGCTATTTATACCGAATAAACTGTCACACCCCTATTTGTCAATACAAGGGGCTCAACGCGCGCAGACAAGTGGCAATTTCTTCTCATCTTGAATTATACATGGTTTCTTTAAAAACTATCTTTTTGCATGACAACTTTTTCACCTAAATTCCTCTCTTTTACAGACGATCATCGTGCTACACCCGTCCAGGATACGGCACAACGGAGACACAGGCGCAAACGTGCAGCAGGGACCCGCTCCAAGGATTCTTTTTAGATTAAAACCCTGCGTAAACCTTTTTTACTGTCTCTTGTTGATACATATCCACCGTTGAGAAGGATGCTGACGTCTTGGCATGTGGCCATGCCAGAACAATGCACGTACCTGGACACAAGGGGCTTCTTACAAAGGCCATTATTTAGGCCCGGTTTATACCACAAAGACCGAATACCTTAGGGAGTGCTCGGCGTCGCGAGTTTGGCCTTATATGCATCAGCTCCGAATCATTGTCTTTGGTCAAATGTTGGGTTTGCCCGGCTCCTGTGTTTTGGTGCCCTACGTTTCGCTTTACCGGCTAAGGTAGGACCAGGAGAACTTCTGTGATTGTGCCCTGGTTCATCCGGACGAGCACCTCAGTAGAGAAAGCCGGAAACTGACTGTCATGATATAGCGTGAGACTGGTCAACCACTCGATGACCTATTGGAATGTTAGAATTCCTTCGCCTTAACTAAGGGCCATTTCCGGCCAGGCATGTACGCACCCCGGGATCGGGAGAGTGCGGAGCCACCAGGGGCTATCTAGTAGCCCCACTGTCAAACTCCTATGGCTAAGTGAAAGTGCTAAAGCATTATAGTCCGGTTGCCTCGCTTGCTCCGCTATCACCTCCTTAATAGGACCAAGACGTTGGGTTAAGTGTGAATGCGTGTTTTTTGCGAGCACCTCCGCATTATATGCGTGAGGGTTGAAGCCGATGGCTGCAATCTTTCAGGTTATACACATGGATACATAAAACGGCCGCCCAGGAGGCATCATATTACTTTCAGGCAAAAGTATAAAAATAGCCTTATAAAAATTTATAAAAGCATTTCGCTTACAATGAGATTACATATCACTCAAACATAATACTTTTTGAGCACTGGGTCTCTATCAAACGAGCACCCTCAAGAACTTCTTCAAAGTAGTGCTCAGCAGCCATTCGACCTATGGTCGAATCCCGCGCTGCAACAGTGGTAGCATCCATCTCCGCCAGTATGCTTTAACACGGGCAAAGACCATCCGTGCGCCCTCTATGCACGTCGACCTCTTCATCGCATTAATGCGTGGCACCACGTCAAGGAACTGCTGCACCAAGCTGAAATAGCTGTTCGGTTTTGGCCTTTCCGGCCATAGTTGATCCACAACAGACCTCATGGCGAGTCCAGACAACCTATTCAGTTCGGCCCATTCGGCTAATTGGTCAGTCAATGAAAGCGGACGCTCAGGAGAATGGAATTGTGTCCAAAATAGCTGGTCCACTTCACGGTCCGTTTGACCCTGGAAGTACTTGGCCGCATCGGCAGCGCTCGCCGCCAAATCCATATACACATCCTCCGAACTCCACAGCCGATCCAGAGAGGCATACTGTGGATCTCCGAACTTCCTCCGCAACATAAAGGATTTCTTAGCTACAATATCCCCGGCTTCCGGCAGCTCCTCCTTCTTCGCCCTCATAGCAGAGCGGATGTCTTTCCTCGTCGCAACATCCTTCTCAAGGTCCGATGCCTTCGCTAGGTTTTCCTTTTCAAGAACCCGGCAACGGTCGGCGGCGGCTTTTAATTCTATGGCCATCTTGGCCATCTTATCTCGGCTCTCGCCATGCGTGGCCTTCTCGGCTTTCAACTCTTCGGCCACCTTCAAAGCAGCCGCATTACCAATCCTCGCTTGTTCCTTGGCTCGGGCAAGTTCAGCCCGCAAGGCTTCAACAGTGGCAGATCCATCTGCAGTCACAACATAATAAAGATACTGGCATCATGCTGCTCTTACTATGTGTCGTTTACCAGATAATGACACTTACCCTATGCCTCGTCAAGCCTTTTGTTAACAAGCTTGATGTCGGCGTCTACTGCATCCAACTGCCATTTTAAATGGGCAAACTCGCTAGTCCGGCTAGCCACCGGAGCTTCCAGCACCTGCACATAGAGGCAGTATGGTTATTACCTGGGAATATGATCCTCTGTTCGTCGTTGTTTCCGACGACAATCAGAGTCTCAGGGGCTACTATCTACACAGGGCACACCTAGCATGTGCAGGACTATCATACATTATTTTTACATACCTCAAAGCCTGTCAGTAGACTCATAAAAGCTTCATGCAATCCGCTTTCGGCGGACGAGATTCTCTCCATCACCGTATTCATCAGCACACGGTGCTCATCTGAGATGGCCGCTCGCCCCATCAACTCCCTCAGAACATCCGATCGCACACCAGACGGTGCTGGACTCTTTTATTCGCTCTCTTTGGGAGCCGGACACTGGGAGCTTTGGGGGTCAATGGGATTATCCTCTAGCCTCACCGAACTCGGAGAGGCCCTCCGCGACGACACTTCGGGGTCGCCCGCTTCCGGAGCGGAGGAGTCCAGAGGAGGCGTTTCGCTCTCCATCATCTCTGGAAGGAGATCCCCCGAAGACGAGCTCATTTGAGAGGGGCTAAGGCCCGAACTGCAAAGATATATGCGGTGGTTATCTTCTCAGAAGAAAAAAATGGCATACCTATACTATTAAAGTATTTCGGGTCACTTACGACTCGCTGGAGAATTGATCCCCCCGCAGACTTTGTGCGGAAAAAGCACCCCCAAGGTAGGACCCTCTGTGGGAGACTTCTTCTCCCGTTTGGAAGCTTCGGCTTCCGAGTCCCCGGCGCAGTCCTTTTCCTCCTCCGGTCGTCTTCCTTCATGGAGACGCTCGCTCCCTCGGTTACAATGGGAAGCGTTGGGGGCCCGTGTCCGCCCGTATTATCCTCCCCGGTATCTTCCTTCAAGGGCTCCGGGCAAGGTGCGACTTGGAGCATCTTTTCCATTACCGGATTGTCCAAACCCTCAGGGAGGGGGGCCGAACACCAAATCAACTTCGCCTTTGTTAGCCAGTCCTGGTCAAAAAGCAAACTCTCAGAAATAACTTCGTAACAAACGAGAGATAGTATGTTCGGCCGAAGGATTCCTTACCTGTTCGGCGACGCGGTTACTGCTCAGGCCCACGTCCTCGGTGATTTCCGGACACTCTACCTGAGGTCCGAAGAATGACTTGTACATCTCCTCGTGCGTCAGGCCAAGGAAATTTTGAATGACATGCAGTCCCTCGGGATTGAACTCCCACAAGCGTAGGGGCCGGTGTCTGCAAGGCTGGACTTGACGAACCAGCATAACTTGTATTACCGCAACCAAACTAAAATCTCCATTGAAGAGATCTCGAGTGCGGCTTTGCATTATAGGAACGTCCTTGGCTGGACCCCAGCTCAGACCTCTGCTGATCCATGACATCAATTGTGGTGGAGGGCCTGAGCGGAAAACAGGGGCGGCCGCCCACTTGGCACTTCTAGGAGCCGTGATGTACAACCACTCATGTTGCCACAATTCAGACACCTCTGGAACGGAACCTTTGGGCCATGGAGCTCCCGTCATCTTGCATATTGAGGCACCTCCACACGCTGCATGTTGCCCCTCAATCATCTTCGGCTTTACTTCAAAGGTCTTGAGCCACAGGCCAAAGTGAGGGGTAACCCGGAGGAAGGCCTCACACACGACAATAAATGTCGCGATATGGAGAAAGGAGTCCGGAGCTAGATCATGGAAATCTAGCCTGTAATAAAACATCAAACCCCTGACGAAAGGATCCAGAGCAAGGCCTAGACCTCGAAGGAAGTGGGAGACGAACATGACATTCTCGTTGGGTTCGGGGGAGGGGACGGCTTGCCCTCGGGCAGGCAGCCGATGCAAAATCTCGGCGGTCAGATATCTGGCCTCCCTCAACTTTTTGATGTCTTCTTCCGTGACGGAGGAAGGCACCCATTGGCCTTGAAGGCTAGATCCGAGCATGGCTGAAGGTTCGGAGCACCTGACCTGAACTTTGGGCGTTTGAGCTTGAGGTGGGGGAAGGATTCGATTGAGCACGGGAGGGAAAATAAATAAAAGCCTTGTCCCTTTACAAAGAGGGTGAATATCAAGCGTCCTCTCCGTGGCCATTTGGACTTGCCTATAATCTAGGAGTCCTAGAAGTGGTTGGGTGACCCACGCTCGTATTGATGAGAATCCTGGAATAAGGCGACATGATCTCTGCTTTAATAAAGACGTGCCAAGGAAACCGCCTCACATGACGCGCTGAGGTGGGATAATAAAATGATTCGGATAAAGGCTTTGTCGTGGTGTGTCACGCTACGGAATACGTCAGTAGATTAGATTTGTGTAAATATTATTCTCTCTATGGCAATATGTGGAAACTTATTTTGCAGAGCCGGACACTATCTTTGTGTTCAAAATATTCTATGAAGTACTTGGAGGAGGAACGCGCCTTGCAATGCCGAAGACAATCTGCGCACTGGACTCGTCGTCATTGAAGCCTGGTTCAGGGGCTACTGAGGGAGTCCTGGATTAGGGGGTGTCCGGATGGCCAGACTATACCTTCAGCCGGACTCCTGGACTATGAAGATACAAGATTGAAGACTTCATCCCGTGTCCGGAAGGGACTTTCCTTGGCGTGGAAGGCAAGCTTGGTGATACGGATATGTAGATCTCCTACCATTGTAACCGACTTTGTGTAACCCTAACCCTCTCTAGTGTCTATATGAACTGGAGGGTTTTAGTCCATAGGACAACATACAGAACAACAATCATACCATGGGCTAGCTTCTAGGGTTTAGCCTCTCCGATCTCGTGGTAGATCTACTCTTGTACTACCCATATCATCAATATTAATCAAGCAGGACGTAGGGTTTTACCTCCATTAAGAGGGCCCAAACCTGGGTAAAACTTCGTGTCCCTTGCCTCCTGTTACCATCCGGCCTAGACACACAGTTCGGGACCCCCTACCCGAGATCCGCCAATTTTGACACCGACATTGGTGCTTTCATTGAGAGTTCCTCTGTGTCGTCGTCGTCAGGCTTGATGGCTCCTACGATCATCAATAGCGATGCAGTCCAGGGTGAGACCTTCCTCCCCGGACAGATCTTCGTCTTTGGCGGCTTTGCACTGCGGGCCAATTCACTTGGCCATCTAGAGCAGATCGAAAGCTATGCCCCTGGCCGTCAGGTCAGATTTGGAAGTTTAAACTACACGACTGACATCCGCGGGGACTTGATCTTCGACGGATTCGAGCCACTGCCGAGCGCGGCGCACTGTCACGACGAGCATGATCTAGCTCTGCCGCCGAACAGTGCCCTGGAGGCTGCAACCACACCGGCTTCGACCCTTAATTCGGAGCCAACTACGCCGATCGAGGATGGGTGGTTGGACGCCGCCTCGGGGGCTGCGACCCCAACTGCGATCGAGCCGAACACCAGCCCCACACTCCACGAGGCTCGTGACTCCAAGGAGCCGGACTCCTCTCCGGACTCCGAACCCTCCGCGCCCCTGCCGATCGAATCCGATTGGGCACCGATCATGGAGTTTACTGCCGTGGACATCTTTCAGCACTCGCCTTTCGGTGACATTTTGAAGACTCTAAAGTCTCTCTCTTTATCAGGAGAGCCCTGGCCGGACTACGGTCGACAAGGTTGGGATACGGACGATGAATAAATTCAAAGCCCACCCACCATGCACTTTGTAGCCACTGTCGACGATTTAACCAACATGCACGACTTCGACTCCGAAGACATCGACGGTATGGACGCCGATGAAGGAGACGATGAAGAACCAGCGCCTATTGGGCCCTGGAAAGCCACCTCGTCATATGACGTACACAAGGGGGAGGATACACCAAGTGAAGACGAGGACGAGCCTCCCAAGCAAGACACTGGGGAACAAAAGAAATTTCCACCAAAAGTCAAAACAGTAAATGTGTTACACGTGATCAAGGAAAAATACAACGCGGCACTCCCAGGAAAATATACCCAAGTGCCTCTCATCACGAAGTCCTGCCACTGGTCGTCTCAACCGATCACTTTCGACCATCGCGATTACTCAGCAAGTATGTGACGCGCAGGATGGGATGCCCTGGTATTAGACCCAGTAATTGGCGGATATCACTTCACGCGAGTCTTGATGGACGGTGGCAGCAATCTAAACCTAATATATCAGGATACAATCCGCGGGATGGGGTTAGACCCAACAGAAATTCGCCATAGCAATACTACCTTTAAAGGAGTAACGCCAGGCCCAGGGGCTCGTTGTACGGGCTCCCTCCTACTACAAGTTATATTCGGCTCCCCCGATAACTTCCGTCGCGAGCATTTAACCTTCCACATAGCTCCATTCCAAAGTGGCTATCAAGCACTGCTCGGACGCAAAGCTTTCGCTCGCTTTAATGCAATACCACACTACGCCTCCCTCACACTCAAGATGCCCGGTACACGTGGCATCATTTCAGTGAACGGAAATATCGAGCGATCTCTGCGCGCCGAAGAGAGTGCGGCTGCCTTGGCAGCCGCACACTAAAGGCTCCCGGACCAGCGGAAGCATCCAATAGGTCGTCAAGACCTCAGACACAACTAATCAAGTCCGGCGCCGCTATTTATACCGAATAAACGGTCACACCCCTATTTGTCAATACAAGGGGCTCAACGCGCGCAGACAAGTGGCAATTTCTTCTCATCTTGAATTATACATGGTTTCTTTAAAAACTATCTTTTTGCATGACAACTTTTTGACCTAAATTCCTGTCTTTTACAAACGATCACCGTGCTACACCCGTCCAGGATATGGCACAACAGAGACACAGGCGCAGACGTGCAGCAAGGACCCGCTCCAAGGATTCTTTTTAGATTAAAACCCTGCATAAACCTTTTTTACTGTCTCTTGTTGATACATATCCACCGTTGAGAAGGATGCTGACGTCTTGGCATGTGGCCACGTCAGAACAATGCACGTACCTGGACACAAGGAGCTTCTTACAAAGGCCATTATTTAGGCCCGGTTTATACCACAAAGACCGAACACCTTAGGGAGTGCTCGACGTCGCGAGTTTGGCCTTATATGCATCAACTCCGAATCATTGTCTTTGGTCAAATGTTGGGTTTGCCCGGCTCCTGTGTTTTGGTGCCTTACGTTCCGCTTTACCGGCTAAGGTAGCACCAGGAGAACTACTGCGATTGTGCCCTGGTTCATCCGGACGAGCACCTCAGTAGAGAAAGCCGGAAACTGACTGTCATGATATAGCGTGAGATTGGTCAACCACTCGATGACCTGTTGGAATGTTAGAATTCCTCCGCCTTAACTAAGGGCCGTTTCCGGCCAGGCATGTACGCACCCCGGGATCGGGAGAGTGCGGAGCCACCAGGGGCTATCTAGTAGCCCCACTATCAAACTCCTATGGCTAAGTGAAAGTGCTAAAGCATTATAGTCCGGTTGCCTCACTTGCTCCGCTATCACCTCCTTAATAGGACCAAGATGTTGGGCTAAGTGTGGTGTGAACGCATGTTTTTTCCGAGTACCTCCGCATTATATGCATGAGGGTTGAAGCCGATGGCTGCAATCTTTCAGGTTATACACATGGATACATAAAACGGCCGCCCAGGAGGCATCATATTACTTTCAGGCAAAAGTATAAAAATAGCCTTATAAAAATTTATAAAAGCATTTCGCTTACAATGAGATTACATATCACTCAAACATAATACTTTTTGAGAACTGGGTCTCTATCAAACGAGCACCCTCAAGAACTTCTTCAAAGTAGTGCTCAGCAGCCATTCGACCTATGGCCGAATCCCGCGCTGCAACAGTGTAGCATCCATCTCCGCCCAGTATGCTTTAACACGGGCAAAGACCATCCGTGCGCCCTCTATGCACGCCGACCTCTTCATCGCATTAATGCGCGGCACCACGTCAAGGAACTACTGCACCAAGCTGAAATAGCTGTTCGGTTTTGGCCTTTCCGGCCATAGTTGATCCACAACAGACCTCATGGCGAGTCCAGACAACCTATTCAGTTCGGCCCATTCGGCTAATTGGTCAGTCAATGAAAGCGGACGCTCGGGAGAATGGAATTGTGTCCAAAATAGCTGGTCCACTTCACGGTCCGTTTGACCCTGGAAGTAATTGGCCGCATCGGCAGCGCTCGCCGCCAAATCCATATACACATCCTCCGAACTCCACAGCCGATCCAGAGAGGCATACTGTGGATCTCCGAACTTCCTACGCAACATAAAGGATTTCCTAGCTACAATATCCCCGGCTTCCCGCAGATCCTCCTTCTTCGCCCTCATAGCAGAGCGGATGTCTTTCCTCGTCGCAACATCCTTCTCAAGGTCCGATGCCTTCGCTACGTTTTCCTTTTCAAGAACCTAGCAACGGTCGGCGGCGGCTTTTAATTCTATGGCCATCTTGGCCATCTTATCTCGGCTCTCGCCATGCGCGGCCTTCTCGGCTTTCAACTCTTCGGCCGCCTTCAAAGCAGCCGCATTACCAAACCTCGCTTGTTCCTTCGCTCGGGCAAGTTCAGCCCTCAAGGCTTCAACAGTGGCAGATCCATCTGCAGTCACAACATAATAAAGATACTGGCATCATGCTGCTCTCACTATGTGTCATTTACCAGATAATGACACTTACCCTATGCCTCGTCAAGCCTTTTGTTAACAAGCTCGATGTCGGCGTCTGCTGCATCCAACTGTCGTTTTAAATGGGCAAACTCGCTAGTCCGACTAGCCACCGGAGCTTCCAGCACCTGCACATAGAGGCAGTATGGTTATTACCAGGGAATATGATCCTCTGTTCATCGTTGTTTCCGACGACAATCAGAGTCTCAGGGGCTACTATCTACACAGGGCACACCTAGCATGTGCAGGACTATCATACATTATTTTTACATACCTCAAAGCCTGTCAGTAGACTCATAAAAGCTTCACGCAATCCGCTTTCGGCGGACGAGATTCTCTCCATCATCGTATTCACCAGCACACGTTGCTCATCTGAGATGGCCGCTCGCCCCATCAACTCCCTCAGAACATCCGATCGCACACCAGACGGTGCCGGACTCTTTTATCCGCTCTCTTTGGGAGCTGGACACTGGGAGCTTCGGGGGTCAATGGGATTATCCTCTGGCCTCACCGAACTCGGAGAGGCCCTCCGCGACGACACTTCGGGGTCGCCCGCTTCCGGAGCGGAGGAGTCCGGAGGAGGCGTTTCGCTCTCCATCATCTCTAGAAGAAGATCCCCCGAAGACGAGCTCATTTGAGAGGGGCTAAGGCCCGAACTGCAAAGATATATGCGGTGGTTATCTTCTCAGAAGAAAAAAATGGCATACCTGTACTATTAAAGTATTTCGGGTCACTTATGACTCGCTGGAGAATTGATCCCCCCGCGGACTTTGTGCGGCAAAAGCACCCCCCAAGGTAGGACCCTCTGTGGGAGACTTCTTCTCCCGTTTGGAAGCTTCAGCTTCCGAATCCCCCGGCGCAGTCCTTTTCCTCCTCCGGTCGTCTTCCTTCATGGAGACGCTCGCTCCCTCGGTTAGAATGGGAAGCATTGGGGGCCCGTGTCCGCCCGTATTATCCTTCCCGGTATCTTCCTTCAAGGGCTCCGGGCAAGGTGCGACTTGGAGCATCTTTTCCAATACCGGATTGTCCAAACCCTCAGGGAGGGGGGCCGAACACCAAATCAACTTCGCTTTGTTAGCCAGTCCTGGTCAAAAAGCAAACTCTCAGAAATAACTTCATAACAAACGAGAGATAGTATGTTCGGCCGAAAGATTCCTTACCTGTTCGGCGACGCGGTTACTGCTCAGGCCCACGTCCTCGGTGATTTCCGGACACTCTACTTGAGGTCCGAAGAATGACTTGTACATCTCCTCGTGCGTCAGGCCAAGGAAATTTTGAATGACATGTGGTCCCTCGGGATTGAACTCCCACAAGCGTAGGGGCCGGCGTCTGCAAGGCTGGACTTGACGAACCAGCATAACTTGTATTACCGCAACCAAACTAAAATCTCCATTGAAGAGATCTCGAGTGCGGCTTTGCAGTATAGGCACGTCCTTGGCTGGACCCCAGCTCAGACCTTTGCTGATCCATGACATCAATTGTGGTGGAGGGCCTGAGCGGAAAACAGGGGCGGCTGCCCACTTGGCACTTCTAGGAGCCGTGATGTAGAACCACTCCTGTTGCCACAATTCAGACACCTCTGGAACGGAACCTTTGGGCCATGGAGCTCCCGTCATCTTGCATATTGAGGCACCTCCACACGCTGCATGTTGCCCCTCGATCATCTTCGGCTTTACTTCAAAGGTCTTGAGCCACAGGCCAAAGTGAGGGGTAACCCGGAGGAAGGCCTCACACATGACAATAAATGTCGTGATATGGAGAAAGGAGTCCGGAGCTAGATCATGGAAATCTAGCACGTAATAAAACATCAAACCCCTGACGAAAGGATCCAGAGCAAGGCCTAGACCTCGAAGGAAGTGGGAGACGATCACGACATTCTCGTTGGGTTCGGGGGAGGGGACGGCCTGCCCTCGGGAAGGCAGCCGATGCAAAATCTCGGCGGTCAGATATCTGGCCTCCCTCAACTTTTTGATGTCTTCTTCCATGACGGAGGAAGGCACCCATCGGCCTTGAAGGCTAGATCCGAACATGACTGAAGGTTCGGAGCACCTGACCTGAACTTTGGGCATTTGAGCTTGAGGTGGGGGAAGGATTCGATTGAGCACGGGAGGGAAAAATAAAAGCCTTGTCCCTTTATAAAGAGGGTGAATATCAAGCGTCCTCTCCGTGGCCGTTTGGACTTGCGTATAATCTAGGAGTCCTAGAAGCGGTTCGGTAACCCACGCCCGTATTGATGAGAATCCTGGAATAAGGGGACACGATCTCTGCTTTAACAAAGACGTGCCAAGGAAACCGCCTCGCATGACGCGCTGAGGTGGGATAATAAAACGATTCGGATAAAGGCTTGGCTGTGGTGTGTCACGCTACGGAATACGTCAGCAGATTAGATTTGTGTAAATATTATTCTCTCTATGGAAATATGTGGAAACTTATTTTGCAGAGCCGGACACTATCTTTGTGTTCAAAATATTCTATGAAGTACTTGGAGGAGGAACGCGCCTTGCAATGCCGAAGACAATCTGCGCGCCGGACTCTTCGTTATTGAAGCCTGGTTCAGGGGCTACTAAGGGAGTCCTGGATTAGGGGGTGTCTAGATGGCCGGACTATACCTTCAGCCGGACTCCTGGACTATGAAGATACAAGATTGAAGACTTCGTCCCGTGTCCGGAAGGAACTTTCATTGGCGTGGAAGGCAAGCTTGGTGATACGGATATGTAGATCTCCTACCATTGTAACCGACTTTGTGTAACCCTAACCCTCTCCGGTGTTGATATAAACCGGAGGGTTTTAGTCCATAGGACAACATAGAGAACAACAATCGTACCATAGGCTAGCTTCTAGGGTTTAGCCTCTCCGATCTCGTGGTAGATCTACTCTTGTGCTACCCATATCATCAATATTAATCAAGCAGGACGTAGGGTTTTACCTCCATCAAGAGGGCCCAAACCTGGGTAAAACTTTGTGTCCCTTGCCTCCTGTTACCATCCGGCCTAGACGCACAGTTCGGGACCCCCTACCCGAGATCCGCCGGTTTTGACACCGACAATCGCGTTTTATGATACGGAGCCACCGCCAAGCCCTAATCTCACTCGGGAGGGCTGATCTGGAGTCCATTCGGGGCTCCGGAGTGGGGAATCCATCACCATCGTCATCATCAACCTTCCTCCATCACCAATTTCATGATGCCCACTATCGTGCGTGAGTATTTCCATCATAGGCTTGCTGGACGGTGATGGGTTGGATGAGATTTATCATGTAATCGAGTTAGTTTTGTTAGGGTTTGATCCCTAGTATCCATTATGTTCTGAGATTGATGTTGCTATGACTTTGCTATGCTTAATGCTTGTCACTAGGACCCGAGTGCCATGATTTAAGATCTGAACCTATTATGTTTACATGAATATATATGAGTTCTTGATCCTATTTTGCAAGTCAATAGTCACCTACTATGTGCTATGATCCGTTAACCCCGAAGTGACAATAATCGGGACAATTACCGATGATGACTATAGTTTGAGGAGTTCATGTATTCACTAAGTGCTAATGCTTTGTTTCGGTACTGAGGCCTTAATATCTCTTAGTTTCCAATAGGACTCCGCTGCCATAGGAGGGTAGGACAAAACATGTCATGCAAGTTCTTTTTCATAAGCACGTATGACTATATTCGGAATACATGCTTACATTACATTGATGAACTAGAGCTAGTTCTCTGTCACCCTATGTTATAACTGTTACATGAGGAATCACATCCAACATAATTATCCATCACTGATCCAATGCCTACGAGCTTTTCACATATTGATCTTTGCTTAGTTACTTTACCATTGCCATTGTTACAATTACTACAAAACCAATACTATTACTTTTGCCACCGTTACTGTTACTTCCATATTACGTTGCTACTAAATACTTTGCTGCAGATATTAAGTCTTTCAGGTGCGGTTGAATTGACAACTCAATTATTAATACTTGAGAATATTCTTTGGCTCCCCTTGTGTCGAATCAATAAATTTGGGTTGAATACTCTACCCTCGAAAACTGTTGTGATCCCCTATACTTGTGGGTTATCATCCTCGCAAGGATCTCTCTCTCAAATGCTTTGGAGGTGGGTTGCTCTCAAATGACAATAGCCGTGCACTAACTCTGAGCAGCCCCCAATTTATGGTGTAGGAGGTGGTCTATTTATAGCCAGGAGGCAACCCGACCTGATTTGTCCGAAATGACCCTGGGTCACTAAGGAACCGACACGTGTCCAACGGTCAGATTTTAAACACACGCGGCAGATTGACTTGGGCTACAAGTAAAGCTGACTCATCCAGCTCTGGATAAGATTTTCTCTCATTGTCTTCGCTCGAAGACATAGGATTTGGTTGAGCATCACATCAGTCACTCTGACTTTGTTCACTTGGACCCCACTTAACAGTGTCGTGGTTCCAATGACTCAACAAAGAAGAAAGGAAACTATGAAACAACTATGTCTTTGTACTCCATAGTCTTCACACGATGTCTTCTCATGTCATAGTCTTCAATGTGAATCAAGGGCTTCAAGGTAAGAAGAACAATTGCTGGATAGCAAGGAACTCAAGGTATAACTCAAAACAAGAACAAGTTTGTGTTGGACGGAAGGCAATAAAGTTGTCGATGATAACACAATTCATCGAGGGGAAAGGATGGTATTTCTCATCATGACTTTGATTGATATCCTAGAAGAGCTCATAAGATTGGTGATGATCACGACACAATTGTTGAGAGATTTCGTGAAGATGTAATCCATCGGCGATGACATCAAGTCAAAAGAATGATGAAGCGAAATGTTATTGGAACCACGGGTACGGCACAAACTCAAAACCAAGCTTGTGGTTTAAGGAGAAATGATATGATGAGGAAAATCGACGTAAGCTTAGCTCATCATCGAAAATTGTGCTCCGGGAAGAAGGACCAGGTAGCATAGTTAAGAGTAGCACGATAAGGATATAACCGATCAAGCTAGGAATGACTTGAAGGATTATTTAAACTCATAAGCAACGAAAATTATTTAGGGTTATTGAATCGGAGTGCGGACTCGATTCACTATTCGGTGTTCTCGGTTGACGACAACCCAGAACCTAGGAACAATTGGATCGGGTGAGTAATAATAGTTGATGAAGAACCCATAAGAAGTTATGATGTCTCATGATATATCGAGATACCAGGGGGCAATACTCGGTGACAGATCAAAGTAGAGGTTGGACTGGGCTATTGCTCTATAGAAGACAAGTGCTTAAACTTGCACGCGAAATGGTATTTAAAGGAGAACATGGTCGGAACCACGATTGCAAAAGGCCAGATCCCGGATATAAGATGAACTTATACCAAAGGAATAATTTAATTTAAGAGAAGCTTTAATGATAAGATCTACATCGTGTCCATGGGCATGAACACAAAGTTCAAGGTCGACTCCCACTTCTCCAATGCATGATCTTTCATTCACTTCTCACTTTCGAAGAAGTTGTAGTGATGAAGCAATCAAGGGCTTCTTCCAGATAGGGCAGCCCAGCAATGGTTTCACAATCAAGATGCATGTGTTGAAAGATCCGCTCTTTATTATATAGGATGCATGAGTAGTAGCTACACTGCTGATAGCTCCAGGAGCAATCAGAAGAGATCTTTGGCTTCAAGTATGGATTCTTGGCACTGTCAAAGAAAGTAGTGTGTGCCCTGAAGCTGTTCACGCTGAATGATCCTGGGGAGGTTGCAACACCTGGAAGCCTTGGCAGCCTGGGTTTTGGCTTCTGAACTTGTGGCCTCTGCTCCACATGATAGTCATATTGAGGTCCGGGAGCAGTGGGAGGAACCATGACGGGCCATTTCATAGTGACCAACTGTCCATGATCAAAGGCATGTTCAATTGTGTGAGGCCTTGGAGATGGAACAGTGGCTTCAGCATGCACAGTGGCTTCAGGTTGTACTTGAGCTTCAGGCATCACATTAGCTTTAGATTCCACATTAGCTTCAGACGCCATATTATCTTCAGGATCCACATGGTCTTCAGCCATGATAGTGTCATTGGCTTCAACATTAGTATTTGTGGCCGCCTCAGTAGTTTCAACCTCTGTCTGTTCAATGACAGGAGGGTCAGGCACATACTCATTCTCCCCGAGAATGACTCGTTCATTAGGAGGGGGTGTAGAAACTCTTTCTTCTTCTTCTTCTTCTCTTGTTTCTTGATTTTCATCGGCTGATGCAGCCGGAATGTCTTCAGCAACTTTTGCTTCAGACTCGGAGACATTCACAGTTGGGGTGGCTTCAGGAAACACTTGACGTGCTACTGAGTTGTGTTGCACTTCCCGTTCTTGAATGCTCGGGGTGACCTGTGGCCTAGGGCCTTTGCGAAACCCGCGGAAAGCGGGCGACGCATGTGGAGATGGAGTGGTCTGTACCATGTAGCTATCATCGTCAAGCACCAGAGTGGTGACTTGAGGTGTTGGAGTTCTGGGTGTGTCTTCATTAATTGGGGTGTCTTCTTGAGGGTGATCTGCACATGAATCGTCCTGTGCAATTGGCGTCAAAGGACGACCAACGCTGACGAGTTTGCTATTCGTAAGAACATGTGATGATACTAGTTGATGCTCGAGTTGAGGAAGGACTTCATCATCTTCAACATTGTCTTCACGACCAATGTCTTCAGTTGTGATGGGGTCAACAACTGGAATTTCTTCATCTTCAGGAGCCTCTGTGAAAGCAGGCTCGTGGATCACAAGTTGACGCTCTTGGTTGGTGGAGGCCGGACAGGCAACAAAAATGGGCTCAACCACAAGGGGCTCAGAGGCCGCAGCATGCTCTTTCTTTAAAGACTTCTTCAATTTCTTCTTTGATGGTGCATCATCAGAAGCATTCTTGTGCTTGTGCTTCCTGGTATCAGCTTCAACTGCTCCTGTTTTCTTCAGTTCTGAATCTGCTGAGGGGACCTTGGGCTTCGAGCCTGTCATGCTGGCAGAGAAGACAATACGAGGTGCTTCCTGCCTTGATGCTTCAGCTTGGGCCATAGCAGGCTTCTTCTTTTGTTTGGCAGCCATCTTGGGATCAATGTTAGGACTCCCAAGAGCCTTGCGCTTCTCAGCCTCATTGTGTGCTTGAACACATTTCCCTGTGAAATATTTCATCTGCTCTCGTGAGCCTTTAGCTTCTTCACGCTTCTGGTGAAACTGTTCCTTGAGCTCATGCAACATCTTCTTGAAGCTTTGAACATCATCCATGCTGAGCTTTGCCATGTTCTTGAACTGTGCCTTCTCATAATCAATCTTGTTTTTCAACTCGACGATTTTCTGAGCCAGGGCCACTTCATTGGCAATGGCTCCATGGAAGGTGACGCTGATGTCCACAGGAAGCTGAAGATCATCAATGCTAACGCTCGGGTTGTCAAACCACTCATCAATGAAATTGTTTAATATATCCACATCACAGAGGGGCAGATCATTGAAGATCTCTGCCTCTTGCTTGCTCTTGATTAGCATCTCAAGGGCTTCATCACCAAAGTCTTCGTCACTTGACAGATCAATGGTGTTCTCCTCGTTCCTGAGAATGACAGCTAGAGTCAGTTCATGCCCAGAAATCTTCATGGGCTTCTTCTTGGCCTTCACCGTCTTCTTGGAGACACGAGAAAGACCTTTGATTGCACACTGGGTTCAGGAGGTGCAGCTGCCAATGGCTTCACACGCGAAGCTTTTGGTGTGATAGAGGGCTTTGCAGCCTTTGTCTTCTTATTCTTCTGCAGCTTTGGTGGAGCTGGCGCTTCTTCAGAATCTACGTCATCAGCTGAGTGCTCCATGGTGGCCCCCTGTACAGCTATGTGAGTGAGAAGGCCATCGAGGTTGTAGAAGGGGCCGATGACATTTGGGTTGGCATCACGGGTGCCATCAGCCCTTGGAGCAGATGGACCAGGGTTGAAGTCGAGTCCCAGGTCCTTCTTGTTTTTGACAGTAGACTCCTTGGCAAATTAATAATTGTGCTTGAAGAGATTGTTGTCGCGACACCATAACAGTGATGATGGGTCAGCATTCTCTGGCTCTGGCCCTCGGAACATGCAAGGGTAGAAGCCTTGAGCAATGGCTTCAGACTTGGATTTGGGCTGCAGATTTTTGTATAGAATATCTCCCCATGGGCCCTTGATGGCGTTCTTTTTAGCATATTCAGCAGTCACAAATCTGTATTTGTACCATTCCTCATCCCAATATCTTCGAATCCATTGGATTCGGGTCTTGCACTCGCCGTAGGTTTCCTCTGGGTCTGCCTTGTACATTTCAAATAGATCAGGAGGTAAATCCTTACCTGTATCCCCATGGCGCTGCCTGCCGCCCTTCCTGACAGATTTTTTTTGACAGAAAGACTGTAGGGGAACCCCCTACAGTATAATTGGTGCAACAAACCCAACTTGCAAGCACCATGCCTTGAACCTGGGTGGGTGGGAAGGCGTCAGCCCCTTCCCACCACTAGGCTATGCCTTAGTCTGCTCCTGACAGATTTTTTAGTTGCCATGAGATTCAAACTTAAAGGCTTCAGAACTGTGAATGGCTTCCTTTTGCTAGTCAGACATGAACTGGCTTCTGGAGAGTTGATGTGACACTATAAGAACTCTGGAAATGAATGCTGACTATGAGAACCAAGGGATTCTCCCACAGACATGTACCTGTGACAACATTAAGGTCTAAGGGAAGGCGAAGAGGTCATATGCTATCTTAGAAGATTATGAAGAAAAATCAGTTTGAAGACATTGACCTCATAGTGCGAAGACATTCACTTATTTGAAGAGAGTCGGTTCCAGATTTGTATGAATCCATGAATAAGTACAAGTGAGGAATCTAACTATTTATGAAGCATAAGTGAATCAACTTGGCATGATATGAGATGCACACAAGGGCAAATCCAGATTTGGAAGTTGAGAAACCACTTTCGGTTGAAGTGGATGGATTTGACGGATCAAAAAGGCAGTAAAAGGTAAGTTTTATTTACCGCTTACAAACTGCTAGACGGGGTCGAAGATAGAGAGGCCGAGCAGTTCAATCTTCCATGCCCTAACTTGGCGGCAGAGTAGACGAGGTCCGCGGCCGACGTGAGGACGGCGTCGAAGAAGTCGCGACAGCTAAGCGCTTCGTCTCCAGCGTCGATGCGAGCTAGCGGAGGCGCTAGGGGTTTGTGCGAGGTGACGAGGTGGAAGAAGAGATAATGACCGCGGTGAGTTGTGTATTTATAAGGACAGGGACAACACAGCGTAATTATGCAGGTGCCCCTGGCGGTTCACACACTACAAAAAATACACTTCCATGATGACATGTGTTTGTCACAGTAGGTCACGTTTTCTGTCATGCATGTACATCCATGACGATTTTATGACAGAATCAAGATAGTCATACTTGTGCTGTCGTAGAAGTGTTCCATGACATTACCAAAATTGTCATCACGGAAGTGTCCACTTCCATGACGATAAATCGCACGTCATAGAAGAGCTTTCATCAAGGGTGACCGACACGTGGTATCCACCGTAACGGCTCACCATTAAGCTATTGGGTCCGGTTTTGGATCTGATAACCCGTTAACAGCCCGGACCAATGGTAATTTTCCACGTGTAAAATTCTCATTGACCGGAGGAAACACGTGTCTGCTCCTTGGTGGGCCAGATGGCACCCGTCCATTGGTGGAGACATGCCTATGAAACGTCGACATGTGGCAGGGCCCAACAGAGGCCCATATAGGTTAAATGGGTCGGCTAAACAAAAGGCCACAAGATTTTGCGGACCATAATGGGCCGGCCCAGCTAAAGGCCCACAAGATTTTGCGGACCATAATGGGCCGACCCAGCTAAAGGCCTACAAGATTTTGAGGACACTAGTGGGCCGGCCCATTCACAGGCTGCCATCTTTTGGGCCAAATGTCGGCCCATATTTGATCCGGTCCATTAACAGCCTGTCACATTCCGGGCCTAATAAAGGCCCATATGAGATTCGGCCCGTTAAAAGCCTACCACGTTCTGGGCCAAATTACGGCCTAGATAAGATTCGGCCCTTTAAGAGGCTTTGGGCCAAATTATGGCCCATATCAAATTCGGCTCGTCAACTAGACGCTATACTTTTGGGCCCACTTGCTAAAGGCCCATTTAGTAATTTGGCCTCATATTAGTTTCGGCCTGTTAAAGGCCCATTTAACATTTCGGCCCTATATTAATTTTGGTCTGTTAAAAGCCCGTCATATAGTTGGGCCTAACTACGACCCGGTTTGCATCCGGCCTGCTCACAACCGATAATCTGATTGGGCCAAACAAGGACCGAGACAATTTTGGCCTGTTAACGACCCGTGATGTGATTGGCACAATCATGGGCTGGGGTCTATTTCGTCCTGTTGCTGGCCCGTGAGCTGTTCTGCACGTTTCAGGCCCAACCTACTATTCAGCCTCCGAAAATCCCATTGAGTTTTCTGGCAAAAATGGGGACGATGGTTTACTCGGCCTATTAAAGGCCCAAATCTACTTGTGGGCCAATTTACATTTAGGGTTGTTAACAGACCAAGATGACTGGGCCCATGATGCGGATCATACATAGTGATTTGCATGACGACCCGATTATGTACAGTAATTTTAGGTTTGATCGGTTTACCGCGAAGACATGATATATATATATATATAGTAAAATAACTGCAACATAATGAATAAGAAAAAACCTATACTATACAATAAACAAATTACGACATATTACATCCACTGGGCATTAAAGTTCGCCACTATGATAATAAAGCACAAGCAGACAGCAGATTACATACACTGGGCATCAAAGATCGCCACCAATGCAAATAAACACGCTGACAAAATAATATACAAAACCGTCAGCACTTCAATAGAGTTCAAGAAAGGTTAGCCCTGCTCGGGAGCTGTAGCACAAGCTGATGAGACTGCGCTTTTTTGACACTTATATCCTCCCCACTCTAAAAGATAAACAAGCAGACAAATGACAGGTTTTGCACATATAAGTATGAGTGCTGACAATTCATCACATTTCTTACTGACGAATAAATTGACACAGTTTAAAATAACATTAACACAATATGGTATTGTTCAGGTCAAGACATGGCAGGAATTGACATTGTGAAGGAGTTGGCAGCTTCACGACAGCACATGATTAGAGATCAAGAACTCATAAGTATCAATGGTTAGTGTGCTGTCAATTTATCCCATTTCAGATTGGCAAATAGAGAGATGGTTTAAATAATAGTAGAATGATATGACATTGTTCATAGTTAAGACATTGCAGAATATGACATTGTGCTGTAGTGGATAGGTTCACGACACCACTGGATTATGGATCAAGAACAGAAGCATACATGCAGTGCAAAAGAAGATCACTTGCTCTGTATAGTTAAATTTACATGGTATGAAGAAGGAACTTGGTTGTACAACTGAAAACTTAAATTGAGAAGGACAAACTTTTGTTTCTGAACTACATAATAAACTTTAAACATGCAATTTGATGCAAACACCAAAAATAAACAACTGTTGTAGTCATGCCTAACCAAATATACACAACAAAATTTGAAGGCTTCAGAAGGACAAACTTACATTATTAATGAAGACAAGCACTATAAAGCCCTTGTCCATGCTGATGGGGGGGGGGGGAATTCAAGAAGTTTACCACAAAATCTTCTTCATAAGCATTTCCTTTATTCTACATTTTGTTAAGAGTAAATATAAATGTGATAATATAAGAAAAAATGGAGAATATTTAAGATGAGATGAAGAGTGATGCTACATAACCAAGTAGCAATAAATGTAAGTACAATGATACAGGCAAAAGGTACAACCAAGAGCAATGCAGAGCTAAACTTCTTCAGTACCATTGGTGTTATCCAACCTTATGGTAAGAGTAAATATAGATCTGATGTGTAGAAAATGGAGGGCAAAGGAAAATAAGCTGCAGAGTGATGGTACATGTACAACTAGCTGTCAATATAAGTACACTGATAAAGGACATCAGGTACTTACAAGAACAATGCAGAGCTAAAAAAATTCATTGGCATTGGATATATTCTGCACTAATGTAACCATTCATACAGATCAGATAATATGTAGAGAACAATCGATAAGCAACCTGTCACATAATGAACCAGGTATGCATGCAAGTACAGTGATATAGGACAACAGGTACTAACAAGAGCAAAACAGCGGGCAACATATTTGCGATATCCTATCGTCCTTTTCAAACCGGAATTCTTCTTCGAGTAGATTTCCTGCAAAAAAGATCCGTAAGGCACATGCGGAGAAGTAGAAGTTCAAATTGTCATGTGATATCATAGACAGTACCTCATCCTGGGAACGAGACTAGTGCATAACAAGGTTTCTCCATTCAATGACTTCTAAATTTAGCACAGGAGACTTCACCGGAAATTCGTTTATAGATTTGCCATCAAAGTGTGATTTCCTCACGTAACATCGATGCTGCTGCAATGCTTCCTTGAAAACCACAAGCAAGCTTTGCTCGTCATGACTATCCAGATTGGCCCTCACCTACTTACAACAATGTAATGTAAATCATTGATGTGTTCAATCGCAGAAAACAGGAAAATAATCACCATGAATAATAACACTTACACGTAAGTGGGACAGGAAGATGTGAAAATGGTGTTTGTCTTCACTATAACCTTCCCATGATGGGAATATATGCACGTAGTCCCTAACAACATTGAAAGCATTGTCTTTTAAACTGGGAATAACTGGAATGGGGTTCCAATCTGCAGGAATTGGCCGTCTCTGCAGTTGGGATAGGTCTTCGGCCGGTGGACTTGCTTTACTTTTTGCTGGAGTGGGATTTTTCTATGGTACTGCTGGTGCTATGGCAACCGAAATCGGCATACCTTTTGTTGGAGTGTAGGTCCTATGTGGTGGGGCTAGTGGTGTGGCCAGTGAAGTATGGGTACAGTCTGCTGGAGTCGGTCCTACGTTTTGTGTCACTGGTTGTAGAGCCAATATAACTCGGGTGCTCCTTCAGGTTTGGCAATCACCCTCTTCCTTTTTGATGTCTGATGTACAAGAATAACATTTGAGTGGAAAAACATTGTATGATGACAGATGGAATATGTATTGATAATGGATGGGCATGGCATCTTGACATATATGATGAGTAAACTAAGCAAATGGCGGCGCTACAAAGTAGAAGAAATGCAAGACAACTTATGCAAGATATGCGCAATCAATAAAACCTTGCCAAATTAGAATAGGCACCTTGATGGGTGAACATGACAGGCCATCTGCCTTTTACTCCTCGAGGTCAGAATAGTCATTAGGATCATATTCTAAACAAGAATCTATAGGTGAGGAGCGTATGAGTTTCATTGCATCCAGAATGACACTCAATGCCTTGGTGCCAATTTTGTAAGTCGTTGTAGTATTCCACAATATTCTTCTGTTGTGCGGATTCTGATATTCACTATGATTATGTACAATATCTGAGAAGCATGAAAACATAAATAGTAGTGAGATTATCTTTGTAATGCAGAGGATATTCTAATATAAGGGCGGCCCTGTAAACCCTTGTGTGCTATCACTGGATTCTGATGAGAGAGCCCATGTGTGCTGTAACATGGTGCGTGCATTAATATAATCTGGCACAAGTACACAAAACAATAGGCTCCAGAAGTAAGGATAGTTGGCAGATGATAGGTTCATAATATACTGTATAGAGAGTTTATTGCCAAACCATGATAAAAAGAGCACACAAGAACTAGGCAGATCGTAGTTTACATAAAAGGGGTACACCATAACCAGGATATATAACTCGGGAAAGTGGAACTGGCTGGAAATTACGGTGTTGTATTGCCACTACTAATTGGAAGCCTATCGATCACGTACAGGCTAGCTCTATCAGCTGTTGACTACAGATGTCCCTCCTCCCCTTCATGATAAGGAACATACTGTACGTACTAAATACAGAATAACAAAAGAGTAACATGTTAAAGAACAGAAGAGGAAGCATATTCTTGAGGTTCCGCTTCATTGCATACAGTGTTGGTTGCCCACTCATGATGAATCACAGCGCCCAAAGAAATGCAATTCCATGATGTCTCTCTATATGTGGCCACATGCATTTGGAAAATCAAGTGGGAGCATTACCTGACCAATTAAATGTGTGTCTGTTAACTAATATTTGTATCATATTACAATTCGTATTTGAAGAAGTAAGATTTGGACTTATGATTGGTGTGTTGTTTAGCTTCCAGAGTGGACTGCTGCTTGTGCGACACAAAGCAGCTATGCAGATCATAGTGTAGATATAACAGGAAAACCGTAAGCATCACAAGTAAAATCAGCAAAGTGGAACTTGCTGGAATATAAGTGCTAGTATTGCCGATACGGCTAGAAAGGCTTCGGATAACAACTCTCTTCAACTGAAGGTGCAGTACTGTTAATATCCTGTAACTTTCAAAGGAGGCACAACTCCCCGCATTTCCTTGCTAATCTTATAGGATTCAAGTGGGCAGGCCACCACAATTCCTATTCCTATGTTTACAAAATCCTATGAATCAAAGAGGCCCGAAGAGTTCAAAGTGTCCATCACAACCGACCATATAGACCTCTACACTGCAAATGTCCCTGCTCATCTTCACTCCGAGGAACATATTGTACTACTATCATACTCCCTCCGTTTCAAAATATAAGTCTTTGTGGAGATTTCCACAATGGATCACATACAGATGTATGCGGATACATTTTAGAGTGTAGATTCACTCATTTTGCTCCATATGTAGTCCATGGTGGAATCTATACAAAGACTTCTATTTAGGAACGGAGAGAGTACTTATTAAAGAAGAACGGAAGAGGAACATGCTAAAGAAGAGCAAGCAGATTTTGGATAATAAATTGTTCACTGCGCAGTGCCCACACATGATGAACCAGAGCACATTAAGAATGCAACTCCCTTTTGTCTCTCTATATGTGGTGCACATGCTTTTCGAAAGTAAAGTAGGAACATTAGCTGACCAATTAAACATTATCTGTTTTAGTAATATCAGCATCATATCATATTCGTATTTGAGCAACACGTTTGGAATTATGAGTGACACGTTGTTTAGCTTGATGGATTCAGGAGCAGTGCTAAGCAAGTATGATGATGGTACTGAATATAAAGGCATGTCTGCATGCAAGTCGCATGACTTTTGTCATTTGGGTCAGTCGACCATTTCAGGCAGTTGGATGAAGATCCTACGTCTCCTAACCCTTCTTCTTCCTTGTCTCTGATTCTTCCCCTACAGAACACCGCACGGGCCGCCGGCCGAACCACCGGCCCCCACCGCATGTGTTCCTCCGCCACCACCACCCCCAGCCCCGCCCCCACCCACGTCGAGTTTTCTTCATTCGGCGAGGCCCCACCACAGCCCCCCACAACCACCTTCCCCTCCCGAGCCCCTTCCTTCACACCGACGAACTCCCGCGAGCTCTCAAAAATCGACTGACCCAATTTTGAAATTTAGTCTACTATCATTTAAGTAGTGTGGAATATAAAAAGGGAAAACCATAAGCATTGCGAGTATAGTGTTGAGCGTGCCATGACGGAGCTGAAGGTGCAAACCGGACAAAGGCAACTTAGCAACCAATGTTTGCTTTCAACTAACAAGTAAGTGATGGACAAGAAATCAAAGTAAAGCAGTGGCGATCCATTTTCTTGCCACGATAAATAAGTTGAGCAGATACAAAAGAGTACCGCCTCTGGTGCGGTACCGTGTATGCATCTGCTGAGAATTTTACGGTGTTGCGGTAGCGATGGCTGTCGGCGGCATGGAAGCAGATCTAGGAGGGTAGACGGTGGCGGCGGGGCGCGGTGGACGAGAAGGTCATGGGAGCGGTCGCCGGCAAGGTGGATGGCAGCGGGGATGAAGTGAGAGGACGGGATGCAAGGATCCCGGTTCGAAGTCGTGGATGAGAGAGGTCAATCTCTTGTAATGGCTGACGGCGTCAGGGTATCAGCTCCGGCATGGTGGAGAAGCACGGCGGTGGATGGGGTGGCGGACGGGGGAGGCTGGGGTGGAGAGGGTGTTTTGGCGCCCACGGAATACGAATGGGGAAATGGAGGGAGAGAGGAAGGGGGGAACCATGTCTTCAGGGTGTGCTTGTCTCAAATGCAAGGAAATTTACAAACTTAGCCCCCGTTTAAAATTTCCTACATCACAACAATATTAGCCGGTTGGGGATAGGACGGTAATCTCGCATACACCGAATATTTGCCGACGAGAGTTTGTTTTTGGCGCCCACCATGTATGAATGAGGGAGGGACTCGATTTCGGCCGAGGAGACACTTTGTTTTAGCGCCCACCGTGTATGAATCCGGGTGAGAGGCGGTTATTGTCGGTGTCAAAACCGGCGGATCTCGGGTAGGGGGTCCCGAACTGTGCGTCTAGGATCGATGGTAACAGGAGATGAGGGACACAATGTTTACCCACGTTCGGGCCCTCTCTATGGAGGTAATAATACCCTACATCCTGCTTGATTGATCTTGATGAATATGAGTGTTACAAGAGTTGATCTACCACGAGATCGTAATGGCTAAACCCTAGAAGCCTAGCCTGTATGACTATGGTAATGAGTATCTCCTTTCCAGACTAACCCCTCCGATTTATATAGACACTCGGGGGGATCTAGGGTTTACATAGAGTCGGTTAAATAAGAAGGAATCTTCATAGTCAGTCGCCAAGCTTGCCTTCCACGCCAAGGAGAGTCCAATCCGGACACAGGTACAATCTTCGGTCTTCATGTCTTCACAGCCCATCAGTCCGACCCATGGATAACAGGTCGGACGCCCGAGGACCCCTTAGTCCAGGACTCCCTCAGTAGCCCCTGAACCCGACTTCAATGACGAGGAGTCCGACGCGCAGATTGTCTTTGGCATTTCAAGGCGGGTTCCCCCTTCTGAACTCCTAGTTGATCTTCAGATGTGATGATTGTATCCGGACTTGTATACACAACCACAGAGGACATAATATTTCATGGGTTCGACCCACCGACCACTTTTTGGTAATATGACACCACGCCTGCCCGGCCACTACTTGCGAACCGTTTTAGTCGGCCCGTAGCCCCACATCCCAGGACGTGGCCTTATTGGCACATCTTATCCAAGCAGAGAGTGTGCCTCCTTTTTTAAGGGATTCCTGTCGACCCGGACGTGGGTAACCCAACCGTCGCTTGGGTACAACTCCTTGGAAACAAGCAAGTTTTTGAGGCCCGAGAGGAGACATTTGATATTTGCAGCCTTTATATAGGGGCTCATACCCGTCTTTTTCTTCCACGCTTGCCTCTTCATCAACCCCTGCTACCCCGAGTTCCAACACCCGGGTTTCGGTCGCCACCAGCCCCAATCATCTTCGGATCTAGCCGTCAAGGCCGATGGGTAGCTTCTTGTGTTACGGAGGAAGACATTGCAAAGCTTCGGGCAGGGAGGTACCTGACCGCTGAAATCCATTATCGGCTTCCTGCCGAGGGGCAGGTTATTCTCACCCACAGATCTGGCGAGAGGGTCGTGTTCGTGTCCCACTTCCTTCACGGGTTGGGGTTTGCACTTAACCCCTTCATCCGAGGGCTCATGTTCTATTACGGGCTAGACTTCCACGATTTGGCCCCGGACTCTATTCTTCTTATCTCGACGTTTATCGTCACGTGCGAAGCCCTCCTCCGAACTCCTCCGAACTCCTCCACACTTGGGCTTGTGGTAAAGACCTTTTATGTGAAGCCGCAAGTGGTAGAGGGGGAGCAGGCTGAGTGCGGCGGCGCCACAGTGAGAAAGCTTGCTAGCACCATTTGGCTAAAAGGATCCTTCACCAAGTCTTCCGATCTGTGGCAACAGGGGTGGTTCTATATCACCGAGCCCCGCAGCTCCAAGTGGGCAACCGCGCCCGCATTCCGATCCAGCCCCCCAACTCAGCTTGCATCGTGGATTAACAAGGGGCTAGATTGGGGATCAACGAATGATGTGCGAACTCTGCAAAGTCGCATCCGAGGCCTCATTGAGAGGGACATCGACATAGCCAACGTCGTTCATGTAATGCTAGTTCGTCGGACCCTGCCATGCCAGCGACGGCGTCTCTGCCTATGGGAGTTCAATCCAGAAGGGCCGCGGACTCTTCAGCACTTCTTAGACACAACGCACGAAGGAATGTGGATATTATTCTTCGGGAATCGAAGGCAATGGCCGGACACCACCGAAGATGTCGGCCTAGACTGTAACCATCCGGACACCCTGGTAAGTACCCGTTTACTGAGTACCTCATAATCAGATACCCAGTGGCTAGATACCAATAGTATCCTCCTTTTTCAGGGTTGGATAAAGAACATGGAATTGATTAGGTGTCCGGATCCGCTTCCCGAAGACTCAGCTACTCCTGTGTTAACAAGGATGCTGGCCTCGGTGCCATACCAGGCACCAGCAGGGGAGGGCGAAAAGATCTAAGATGACCTTGGTTTCGGAGGTAAGTCGGACACTGAGTCCTGAGAAATCGACCCTTCCTCGCGCCAAGACAGAGGCGGAAAAGGACCCAGTATCCCTTCTCTAAAGAGGAGGAAAAGGGCCGCCTCCGAATATTGGGAGGGTGGTCTTTCAAGAAAGGCAAGATGCAGCCGTCGACCGGCTTGGGTTTGGAAAGTGACGCCGTTGATAAGCTCCAACAAAGGGACAAGCCCACGGCCAAACCGTAAGAGAATCTGGAGTACTTTGATAGCGTCCCGCTCCGCTGCTGTTACCGAAGATGTACGTAACGCATTCATGCACTTTACAGGTCGGCACGGAGTTTTTCTAGGCGATCCTCTTCTTCGGGGAGTCTCCTCCCAGAGATGATGGAGAGCGAGACGCCTCCTCCAACCTCCTCGCCCAACAAGGTGGATGACTCTAAAGTGTCATCACGGAGGGTCCCTTTTGACCAACAAGTTACGTAGGGAACAGAAGAGGAAGTACCCGAAGGTGGAGCATCGATCATCCGGGATTCCGGGGCTAATGATAACAAAGGTCCCGGACTGACTGGTTCGTAGCCAACAGTGATCCTGGAGACGGGTGAGCAGATTCCTTCAAAGGATGATTGTGCTTCTGGAGCAACTTCGGGAAACCCAGAGACTCCGGATATATTGCGGGACATGTTGCGGAAAGCATCTGTCTCGGGGGAACAGTGTACCTTGATGGGTACAGTGATTGAGAAGATTTCGTCCGTGAAGAGCAGATTAAATGAAGCCTTCATGAGCCTATCGAAGGGCTTCGAGGTTTGTGACATAATATTTTCAGCTATGTTTCATTTGCAAAGATGCGCATGTGTATAGGTAGTAGCCCCTGATACTCGGGTTGGTTTCCGCTGGGAAGCAAAATAGAGGATCGTAAAGGATCGTTTGAGGACTAACCTGGTCAACTTTGAACACATGCTTCTTCTCCCTTGGCCGCTTCCTGGACTATGGAAATTGCCGATTTGTAGCGGAAGCTTGATGTGGCAGGGGATGATCTTGCTTTAATCAATATGTGTCTTGACGAGTCGCAAGGTATGTATTCGGGGCAATCCTCATACATTTTTTGTGGTATAAGCATGATGTTGAGAATTGGCTACAGATGGTGCTGCCGCCGTTGAAGTTCTTCGAGCGGAACTGGCCCGGACCAAGGATCATGCCCGGCATAGCAATGCTGCTGCCGAAAAGGCATCGGCTGAATTGAAAGCCGAACAAGCTGCACGACATCAAAATGAGGAGAAGATATCCATGATGACACTCGAACTGGAGAATGCTACCGGCCGCTGTAAATTTCTGGAGAAGGAGAGTGAAGCCTTAACGGCTGATCTGGAGAAGGCCTTACAAGATACGAGAGAAGCGCGGTCAGAATGCAGAGCAGCCCGTGAGGACGTTCGACAGGCAAGGGAGATTGCGGCTGGAAAGCCGTTTCTGTTACAAACTAAGTTCGGTGACCCAAACTATGCTCAGCTTATCCAAGTATGGAGTTCTCCAGACGAATTCTTGGATTTGCCGAAGAGTTCTGCCGATGCGGCACAGTATTGCCAAGCTCGGGATAGATATGCAACGGAGAAGCTTTTTGGTCGCAGTTTGGCGCATCAAAGCGCCCTCTATTGCTCAATTAACAGGTGTCCCAATGGGCCGAATTTCATAGGATATCCGGCGCTGCCATGAAGGACGTCGTAATCCGGTTGTGGCCAACTGAGCTTGTTCCGAATAGCTATTTTGGTTTGTGCAAAGGCTTGTTGATGCGGTGCTGCGTATCGATGCTGTGAAGCGGTCAACGTGCGTTGAGGGTGCACAGATGGCTTTTGCCCGAGTCAAGACGTTCTGGGGGAAGATGAAGGCCGTCGATGTTGTGACGAAGGGTCCACCCGAAGGCAAGGACCGTCCGGAACCGGAGCATTATTTTGAAGACGTCCTAGAGGCTGCCCGCTTTATAGAGGGCCAATGCTTGAAAGACATAATGTTCGAATTGTTGGGGAACGTAGCAGAAATTCAAAATTTTCCTACGCGTCACCAAGATCTATCTATGGAGAGACCAGCAACGAGTAGGAGGAGAGTGCATCTACATACCCTTGTAGATCGCTAAGCGGAAGCGTTCAAGTGAACGGGGTTGATGGAGTCGTACTCGTCGTGATTCAGATCACCGATGATCAAGTGCCGAACGGACGGCACCTCCGCGTTCAACACACGTACAGCCCGGTGACGTCTCCCACGCCTTGATCCAGCAAGGAGAGAGGGAGAGGTTGAGGAAGACTCCATCCAACAGCAGCACAACGGCGTGGTGGTGGTGAAGGAGCGTGGCAATCCTGCAGGGCTTCGCCAAGCACCATGGGAGAGGAGACGAACTTGGGAGAGAGGGAGGGGCTGCACCAAAGGCATAAGGTGTGTTTGGGAGATCCAATCTCCAAGGGGGGCGGCGGCCAGGGGAGGAGTCCTCCCCCCCCCCCAAGGCACCTAGGAGGTGCCTTCCCCTGCTGGGACTCTTCCTTTAGGGTTTCCCCAGGCGCATGGGCCTCTTGGGGATGGTGCCCTTGGCCCATGTAGGCCAAGGCGCACCCCCTACAGCCCATGTGGCCCCCCGGGGCAGGTGGCCCCACCCGGTGGGCCCCCGGGACCCTTCCGGTGGTCCCGGTACAATACCGATGACCCCGAAACTTGTCCCGATGGCCGAAACAGGACTTCCTATATATAAATCTTTACCTCCGGACCATTCCGGAACTCCTCGTGACGTCCGGGATCTCATCCGGGACTCCGAACAACATTCGGTAACCACATACAAGCTTCCTTTATAACCCTAGCGTCATCAAACCTTAAGTGTGTAGACCCTACAGGTTCGGGAGACATGCAGACATGACCGAGACGTTCTCCGGTCAATAATGAACAGCGGGATCTGGATACCCATGATGGCTCCCACATGTTCCATGATGATCTCATCGGATGAACCACGATGTCAAGGACTTAATCAATCCCGTATTCAATTCCCTTTGTCTATCGGTATGTTACTTGCCCGAGATTCGATCGTCGGTATCCAATACCTTGTTCAATCTCGTTACTGGCAAGTCACTTTACTCGTTCCGTAACACATCATCCCGTGATCAACTCCTTGGTCACATTGCGCATATGATGATGTCCTACCGAGTGGGCCCAGAGATACCTCTCCGTTTACACGGAGTGACAAATCCCAGTCTCGATCCGCATAAAACAATAGATACTTTCGGAGATACCTGTAGTGCACCTTTATAGTCACCCAGTTACGTTGTGACGTTTGATACACCCAAAGCACTCCTACGGTATCCAGGAGTTACACGATCTCATGGTCAAAGGAAGAGATACTTGACATTGGCAAAGCTCTAGCAAATGAACTACACGATCTTTTGTGCTAGTCTTAGGATTGGGTCTTGTCCATCACATCATTCTCCTAATGATGTGATCCCGTTATCAACGACATCCAATGTCCATAGCCAGGAAACCATGACTATCTGTTGATCACAACGAGCTAGTCAACTAGAGGCTCACTAGGGACATATTGTGGTCTATGTATTCACACGTGTATTACGATTTCCGGATAATACAGTTATAGCATGAATAAAAGACAATTATCATGAACAAGGAAATATAATAATAATACTTTTATTATTGCCTCTAGGGCATATTTCCAATAGTCTCCCACTTGCACTAGAGTCAATAATCTAGTTCACATCGCCATGTGATTAACACTCACAGGTCACATCGCCATGTGACTAATACCCAAGAGTTTACTAGAGTCAGTAGTCTAGTTCAGATCACTATGTGATTAACACTCAATGAGTTTTATGTTTGATCATGTTGCTTGTGAGAGAGGTTTTAGTCAACGAGTCTGAACCTTTCAGATCCGTGTGTGCTTTACAAATCTCTATGTCATCTCCTAGATGCAGCTACCACGCTCTATTTGGAGCTATTCCAAACAACTGTTCTACTTGGAGCTACTCTAAATTATTGCTCCATTATATGTATCCGGTCTCTCTACTCAGAGCTATCCGGATAGGTGTCAAGCTTGCATCGTCGTAACCTTTACGACGAACTCTTTTACCACCTCCATAATCGAGAAAATTCCTTAGTCCACTAGTTACTAAGGATAACTTTGACCGCTGTCCTGTGAGCCATTCTTGGATCACTCTTGTACCCCTTGACTGACTCATGGCAAGGCACACTTCAGGTGCGGTACACAGCATAGCATACTGAAGAGCCTACGTCTTAAGCATAGGGGACGACCTTCGTCCTTTCTCTCTATTCTGCCGTGGTCGAGCTTTAAGTCTTAACTTCGTACCTTACAACTCAGGCAAGAACCCCCTTTTTGACTGGTCCATCTTGAACACCTTCAAGATCATGTCAAGGTATGTGCTCATTTGAAAGTATTATTAAGCATTTTGATCTATCCTTATAGATCTTGATGCTCAATGTTCAAGTAGCTTAATCCAGGCTTTCCATTGAAAAACACCTTTCAAATAACCCTATATGCTTTCTAGAAATTCTACTTCATCTCTGATCATCAATATGTCAACAACATATACTCATCAGAAATTCTATAGTGCTCCCACTCACTTCTTTGGAAATACAAGTTTCTTATAAACTTTGTATAAATCCAAAATCTTTGATCATCTCATCAAAGCGTACATTCCAACTCTGAGATGCTTACTCCAGTCCTTAAAAGGATCGCTGGAGCTAGCATACCTTTTAGCATCCTTAGGATCGACAAAACTTTTCTGATTGTATTGCATACAACCTTTCCTTACGAAAACTAGTAAGGAAACTTGTCTTGACATCCATCTGCCAGATTTCATAAATGCAGCTAATGCTAACATGATTCCGACGGACTTTAAGCATCGCTACGAGTGAGAAAATCTCATCGTAGTCAACTCCTTGAACTTGTCGGGAAACACTTCGCCACAAGTCGAGCTTCATAGATGGTGACATTACCATCCACGTCCGTCTTCTTCTTAAAAGATCCATTTATCTCAATGGATTGCCGATCATCTGGCAAGTCCATCAAAGTCCATGCTTTGTTCTGATATATGGATACTATCTCGGATTTCATGGCTTCTAACCATTTGTCGGAATTCGGGCCCACCATCGCTTCTCCATAGCTCGTAGGTTCATTGTTGTCTAGCAACATGACTTCCAAGACAGGATCACCGTACCACTCCGAAGTAGTACGTGTCCTTGTCGTCCTACGAGGTTTGGTAGTGACTTGATCCGAAGTTTCATGATCAATATCATAAGCTTCCACTTCAATTGGTGTAGGTGCCACAGAACAACTTCCTGTGCCCTGCCACACACTAGTTGAAGAGACGGTTCAATAACCTCATCAAGTCTCCACCATCCTCCCACTCAACTCTTTCGAGAGAAACCTTTCCTCGAGAAAGGACCCGATTCAAGAAACAATCCATATTGCTTTCGGATCTGAATTAGGAGGTATACCCAACTGTTTTGGGTGTCCTATGAAGATGCATTTTATCCGCTTTGGGTTCGAGCTTAATCCTGAAACTTTTTCACATAAGCGTCGCAGCCCCAAACCTTTAAGAAACGACAACTTAGGTTTCTCTAAACCATAATTCATACGGTGTCATCTCATCGGAATTACGTGGTGCCCTATTTAAAGTGAATGTGGTTGTCTCTAATGCCTAACCCATGAACGATAGTGGTAATTCGATAAGAGACATCATGGTACGCACCATATCCAATAGGGTGCAACTATGATGTTCGGACACACCATCACACTATGGTGTTCCAGGCGGTATTAATTGCGAAACAATTTCCACAATGTCTTAATTGTGTGCCAAAACTCGTAACTCAGATATTCATCTCTATGATCATATCATAGACATTTTATCCTCTTGTCACAATGATCTTCTACTTCACTCTGAAATTATTTGAACCATTCAATAATTCAGACTTGTGTTTCATCAAGTAAATATTCTCAACATCTACTCGAATCATCTGTGAAGTAAGAACATAACGATATTCACTGCATGCCTCAGCACTCAGTGGACTACACACATCAAAATGTGTTACTTCCAATAAGTTGCTATCTTGTTCCATCTTACTGAAAACGAGGCTTTTCAGTCATCTTGCCCATGTGGTATGATTTGCATATCTCAAGTGATTCAAAATCAAGTGAGTTCAAACGGTCCATTTGCATGGAGTTTCTTCATGCATATATACCAATAGACATGGTTCGCATGTCTCAAACTTTTCAAAAATGAGTGAGTCCAAAGATCCATCAACATGGAGCTTCTTCATGCATTTTATACCGATATGACTTACGTGGCAGTGCCACCAATAGGTGGTACTATCATTACTATCTTTTGGCATGAACATGTGTATCACTACGATCAAGATTCAATAAACCATTCCTATAGGTGCAAGAGCACTCATTCAGGTTTAATACTAATCTTGATGGTAGAGGGAGCGTGCGATGTTTGATCATATCAAACTTGGAAACACTTCCAACACATATCGTCAGCTCACCTTTAGCTAGTCTCCGTTTATTCCGTAGCTTTTATTTCGAGTTACTAACACTTAGCAACCGAACCGGTATCCAATACCCTGGTGCTACTAGGAGTACTAGTAAAGTACATATTAACATAATGTATATCCAATATACTTCTATCGACCTTGCCAGCCTTCTCATCTACCAAGTATCTAGGGTAATTCTGCTCTAGTGACTGTTCCCCTTATTACAGAAGCACTTAGTCTCGGGTTTGGGTTCAACCTTGGGTTTCTTCACTGGAGCAGCAGCTGATTTGCCGTTTCATGAAGTATCCCTTCTTGCCCTTGCCCTTCTTGAAACTAGTGGTTTCACCAACCATCAACAATTGATGCTCCTTCTTGATTTCTACTTTCGCGGTGTCAAACATCGTGAATACCTCAAGGATCATCTTATTTATCCCTGATATGTTATAGTTCATCACGAAGCTCTAGCAGCTTGGTGGCAATGACTTTGGAGAAACATCACTATGTCATTTGGAAGATCAACTCCCATTTGATTCAAGTGATTGTTGTACTCAGACAATCTGAGCACAAGCTCAACAATTGAGCTTCTCTCCTTAGTTTGCAGGCCAAGAAAATCGTCGGAGGTCTTATACCTCTTGACATGGGCATGAGCCTGAAATCCCAATTTCAGCCCTCAAAACATCTCATATGTTTCGCGATGTTTCAAAAACATCTTTGGTGCCTCAATTCTAAACCGTTTAACTGAACTATCACGTAGTTATCAAAACGTGTATGTTCGATGTTCGAAACATCCACAAACGACGTTCGGGGTTCAGCACATTGAGCGGTGCATTAAGGACATAAGCTTTCTACTGTCCGCATAATCGCTACTATCAACTTTCAACTATATTTTCTCTAGGAACATAACTAAAACAGTAGAACTATAGCGTGAACTACGACATAATTTGCAAAAGGTCTTTTGACTATGTTCAGGATAATTAAGTTCATCTTATGAACTCCCACTTAGATAGACATCCCTTTGGTCATCTAAGTGATCACATGATCCGAGTCAACTAGGCCGTGTCCGATCATCACATGAGACGGACTAGTCATCATCGGTGAACATCTTCATGTTGATCGTATCTACTATACGACTCATGCTCGACCTTTCGGTCTCCGTGTTCCGAGGCCATGTCTGCACATGCTAGGCTCGTCAAGTTAACCCTAAGTGTTTTCGCTATGTAAAACTGTCTTACACCCGTTGTATGTGAATGTAAGAATCCATCACACCCGATCATCACGTGGTGCTTAGAAGCGACGAACTGTAGCAACGGTGCACAGTTAGGGGAGAACACTTCTTGAAATTTTGGAAGGGATCATCTTATTTACTACCGTCGTCCTAAGCAAACAAGATGCATCAACATGATAAACATCACATGCAATCAAATAGAGTAGTGACATGATATGGCCAATATCATATAGCTCCTTTGATCTTCATCTTCGGGGCTCCATGATCATCTTGTCACCGGCATGACACCATGATCTCCATCATCATGATCTCCATCATCGTGTCTTCATGAAGTTGTCACGCCAACGACTACTTCTACTTCTATGACTAACGCGTTTAGCAATAAAGTAAAGTAGTTTACATGGCGTTCTTCAATGACATGCAGGTCATACAATAAATAAAGACAACTCCTATGGCTCCTGCCGGTTGTCATATTCATCGACATGCAAGTCGTGAATCCTATTACAAGAACATGATCAATCTCATACATCACATATATTCATTCATCACATCCTTTGGCCATATCACATCACATAGCATACCCTGCAAAAACAAGTTAGACGTCCTCTAATTGTTGTTTGCATGTTTTACGTGGCTGCTATGGGTTTCTAGCAAGAACGTTTCTTACCTACGCAATACCACAACGTGATATGCCAATTGCTATTTACCCTTCATAAGGACCCTTTTCATCGAATCCGTTCCGACTAAAGTGGGAGAGACTGGCACCCGCTAGCCACCTTATGCACCAAGTGCATGTCAATCGGTGGAACCTGTCTCACGTAAGAGTACGTGTAAGGTCGGTCCGGGCCGCTTCATCCCACAATACCGTCGAAACAAGATTGGACTAGTAACGGTAAGCATATTGAACAACATCCACGCCCACAACTACTTTGTGTTCTACTCGTGCAAAGAATCTACGCAATAGACCTAGCTCATGATGCCACTGTTGGGGAACGTAGCAGAAATTCAAAATTTTCCTACGCGTCACCAAGATCTATCTATGGAGAGACCAGCAACGAGTAGGAGGAGAGTGCATCTACATACCCTTGTAGATCGCTAAGCGGAAGCGTTCAAGTGAACGGGGTTGATGGAGTCGTACTCGTCGTGATTCAGATCACCGATGATCAAGTGCCGAACGGACGGCACCTCCGCGTTCAACACACGTACAGCCCGGTGACGTCTCCCACGCCTTGATCCAGCAAGGAGAGAGGGAGAGGTTGAGGAAGACTCCATCCAACAGCAGCACAACGGCGTGGTGGTGGTGAAGGAGCGTGGCAATCCTGCAGGGTTTCGCCAAGCACCACGGGAGAGGAGACGAACTTGGGAGAGAGGGAGGGGCTGCACCAAAGGCATAAGGTGTGTTTGGGAGATCCAATCTCCAAGGGGGGCGGCGGCCAGGGGAGGAGTCCTCCCCCCCCCCCCCAAGGCACCTAGGAGGTGCCTTCCCTTGCTGGGACTCTTCCTTTAGGGTTTCCCCAGGCGCATGGGCCTCTTGGGGATGGTGCCCTTGGCCCATGTAGGCCAAGGCGCACCCCCTACAGCCCATGTGGCCCCCCGGGGCAGGTGGCCCCACCCGGTGGGCCCCCGGGACCCTTCCGGTGGTCCCGGTACAATACCGATGACCCCGAAACTTGTCCCGATGGCCGAAACAGGACTTCCTATATATAAATCTTTACCTCCGGACCATTCCGGAACTCCTCGTGACGTCCGGGATCTCATCCGGGACTCCGAACAACATTCGGTAACCACATACAAGCTTCCTTTATAACCCTAGCGTCATCGAACCTTAAGTGTGTAGACCCTACGGGTTCGGGAGACATGCAGACATGACCGAGACGTTCTCCGGTCAATAACAAACAGCGGGATCTGGATACCCATGATGGCTCCCACATGTTCCACGATGATCTCATCGGATGAACCATGATTTCAAGGACTTAATCAATCCCGTATTCAATTCCCTTTGTCTATCGGTATGTTACTTGCCCGAGATTCGATCGTCGATATCCAATACCTTGTTCAATCTCGTTACTGGCAAGTCACTTTACTCGTTCCGTAACACATCATCCCGTGATCAACTCCTTGGTCACATTGCGCATATGATGATGTCCTACCGAGTGGGCCCAGAGATACCTCTCCGTTTACACGGAGTGACAAATCCCAGTCTCGATCCGCATAAAACAATAGATACTTTCGGAGATACCTGTAGTGCACCTTTATAGTCACCCAGTTACGTTGTGACGTTTGATACACCCAAAGCACTCCTACGGTATCCAGGAGTTACACGATCTCATGGTCAAAGGAAGAGATACTTGACATTGGCAAAGCTCTAGCAAATGAACTACACGATCTTTTGTGCTAGTCTTAGGATTGGGTCTTGTCCATCACATCATTCTCCTAATGATGTGATCCCGTTATCAACGACATCCAATGTCCATAGCCAGGAAACCATGACTATCTGTTGATCACAACGAGCTAGTCAACTAGAGGCTCACTAGGGACATATTGTGGTCTATGTATTCACACGTGTATTACGATTTCCAGATAATACAGTTATAGCATGAATAAACGACAATTATCATGAACAAGGAAATATAATAATAATACTTTTATTATTGCCTCTAGGGAATATTTCCAACACGAATGAGGTGTATGAAAATTGTAAAAGACAATTTTATAGTTAATCTATTTATGTTTTGCTTGAAAGCTTGAATTTCTCCTGTGCGGCCGTTTTGATATAATCTGGAAGTTTTCGAGTCGTCGGCTTCTGCCCCCTCGTAGGAAGTACGGGGGTGTTTGGAAAAGCATTTAATCACTCTTTATCCAATGTCTTGGTCCATGAAGGAGGTGATAATGCGGCGAACCAGGCAATCGGACTATAAGGCATTAGCACTTTCACTTAGCCATAGGAGTTCTATGGTGGGGCTACGACATAGCCCCTAGCATGTATGCGGCGTATGGTGCCTTACATATTTGATCTGAAAAAGATCCCTTGTGTGACACAGAGAATCGCTAAAGATTCCAATAAGTCGTCAAGTGGTTGACCAGCTCACGCCGCATCATGACAGTCAGTTTTCGGCTTTCTCTACTGAGGTGCTCGTCCGATTTAGACCAGGGCACAATCACAATAGTTCTCCCTTTACTACCCTAGCCGATAGAGCGGAACGTAGGGTAGCAAGCACTGGAGCCAGGCAACCCAACTATTGACCCAAGACAATGATTCGGAGCTGATGCATATAAGGCCAAACTTGCGATGTCGAAGTATGCTATAGAGCTGTTCGGACTTTTATTGGCAACTCATTTGTTCCCACACCGAGCCCCTAGCAGGTTAGGGCAAGGTATTTCTGTGAAATAACTGTAGGAGCCATATTTGTCGGGAAAACCATACGGATGATTAGTTCGGATATTGTTTTCTGGTAACTAAGCGATATGCCAATGATTACTTATGATATATATATATATATATATATATATATATATATATATATATATATATAAGCCATCCCTGACTATTTGACATGCTCGGGGTTGGAGGCGGAGGAACAAGCATAGTACAGGCTCGAGAAATAGAGAGTGCGGTCTACAAAAAGTTATTTTGGACCTCCTGTCGCATGTTTGCGCTGCTAGTCCTTGGTGGGGGAATACTTGATGGAAATAGCCCCTTAGGTGAGTGTACGGATCCGGACTCCGATAGAGCCAGTTTCCGATTTTTATCCTGTTCGTCACCTATTTTTTTTAAGGATAGCGAAGGAAGAAATAAAAAGAAAATAAATAATAATAAATAAAGTTACTGGAGTGCTTGCAGGCTTGTCCATATTGTGCTTCCGCCAATGCCCATGGTATCTTGAGTGCGTAATGATGTGTGCGTGGTACAAACTTCATAGGTGTACGTACTGGGCAGCGGAAGCCGGGTTGCTATTTCCATTCTAGGAGTAGTTTATCCTCGGGTGGAGACTGCTTCTGACCCCCGGTATTTCGTTGGTGAACCTTTCTGTCATCCCTGTCGCTTGGCGGCCTCCTCCCCCTATGTTCGGCGTTGAGCTTGCCGGCATGTTTAGATACCCAACAGTTTCTGTTGGCATGATTAGCTGGTTTATCGGGGTGGCCATGAATCTGGCAGGGTCGGTCCAATATCCTGTCCAGGTTGGATGGTTCGTCTCGATTCGCCTTGAATGGTTTTTTTCCGCTGACCGGGCTTGGGGTTGCTGAATCCGGCGTTGACCGTTGTGTCACCTGATCTTTCATTGTCATTGTGACTGTTGTTTTTTCTTCCTCGTGGCTTGCCGTTGCCGTCTCGAATTTCGGAGGTGCCCTGGTTGCTGGCGCTATTGCTTCTACGAGTGAGCCAGCTGTCTTCTCCCGTGCAAAAGCGGGTCAGCAGAGCAGTGAGGGTTGTCATGGATTTAGGTCCTTCTTGGCCGAGGTGGCGTGCAAGCCATTCGTCTCAGACGATGTGTCTGAAAGCCGCAAGGGCTTCCGTCTCCGGACAGTCGATGATTTGGTTCTTTTTGACTAAGAAACGAGCCCAGAGCTCCCTGGCTGATTCTCCGGGCTATTGGAAAATGTGACTTAGGTCATCGGCATCCGGTGGCCGGACATGTGTTCCTAGGAAGTTATCGAGGAAGGCCTCTTCCAAGTCCCCCCAGCTGCTTATGGAGTTTTCAGGCAGGCTATTTAACCAGTACCGAGCTGGCCCTTTTAGTTTTAGTAGGAGGTATTTAATGGCGTGGAGGTCATCCCCACGGGCCATATGGACGTGGTGGATGAAATCCTCTATCCATATCGCGGGATCGGTTGTCCCGTCGTATGATTCAATATTGATGGGTTTGAATCCTTCGGGGAATTCATGATCCATTACTTCACCAATGAAGCAAAGTGGGTGTGTGGCGCCTCTATGTTGGGCCACACTGCGATGTAACTCCGAAGGAGTCCCCTTGCAGTTTTCGGCTTGGTCGTGGTGAGGTGTGACACGTCCGAATAGGTAGCCATCATCGCGTGTCGAAGCATGCTTTCGCGATCCGTAGATCGGTCTTGCGTGTCCCGCTCTATTGTCCAAGTCCCTCTACAAGTTGTCTGGGTAATCGCGACCTGTGTTGTTCCTGCCTTTACTGTGAGGTGGGGCGGTCTGGTTTTTGGCTTGAGTTGCCTCTTTATCTAGACAGAGTTGCCGGCGACCTGCCGCGTTGTGTGACGATGGTATGGGCTCCAACGCCTCGTCATCGGACTGGTATAGCGATCTGTGCTTTGGGTAGCTTTTGGCTAGGCCACTGAGGCCATATTCTTCGGCGACCAGGACTTCGGTCCATCTGTCATTGAGTAGGTCTTGGTCAGCTTGAAGCTGCTACTGCTTCTTTTTTAGGCTCCTTGCCGTAGCTATCAGCCTGCACTTGAAGCGCTCCTGTTCGAGGGGCTCTTCGGGTACGATGAAGTCTTCGTCGCCGAGGCTTACCTAATCTTTGGAGAGCGGAAGGTAGTTGTCGTCCTCCGAACCATCGCTGGGCAGGGCCTGTCCGTCGGGGCTGGCTTGCCCGTTTTCCTGTTCCTCCTGCTCGGATGTTGCTCCCACAGGGTCTTCATTGCTTTCGGCGCTGTCCGGAGTACTATTTTCTCCAGTGCCATTGTTTCTGCGGCGTGACTTGGGGCGGCATTTGGGGCGCCAGAACTTAGACTGTGACTCAGGAGTTTTAACTGGATCTCCCTTGTCTTTGCCGCGAGGATTTCTAAGTGTATCAATCATGTACACGTCATATGAAGGGGTGGCCATCTCGCGCCTAATGACTGGCGGGTCTTGGCCTTTCTCCTTATCTGCATCGTCGTCTATACCGTCAATGTCTGTGAAGCGAGGAGCGGGCATGTCGGTTAAGTCCTCGATAGTGGCTATGAAGTGGGTGGCAGGTGGGAAACAAAATTATCCGTCGTCAGCCCCTAGTTCGAACCGGACATAGTTCGGCTGCGAGTCTCCCGTGAATAATAGGTTCTCCAAAGGTGAGTGCTAAAAAACGTCCGTGGCGCTGAATTCGAAGATCGATAACCGATCTAGCTCGGTGTCCGCAAGTGTACATGATCCAGAACTTATAGCCGGAGACGAGTCCGGAGTTCCGTTGGCGCAAATATTGCAGGGTGTCGAGTCTGCATGCGGCTCTAGAGCCGCGGAATCTGTGGCCTCGAATGGCACGATCTGCTCTTGTTTTGATGCCATTGCAGCAACAGGAGCCATCTCCTGAATCTGGTCCGATGACAGATTTAAGTCATGTTCATCGGGGCGAGGAGGAGCGATCGCATTGCAGAATATGACATTGTGCTGTCAAGTTATCCCATTTCAGATTGGCAAATAAAGAGACGGTTTAAATAATAGTAGAATGATATGACATTGTTCATAGTTAAGACATTGCAGAATATGACATTGTGATGTAGTGGGTAGGTTCACGACACCACTGGATTATGGATCAAGAACAGAAGCATACATGCAGTGCAAAAGAAGATCACTTGCTCTGTATAGTTTAATTTACATGGTATGAAGAAGGAACTTGGTTGTACAACTGAAAACTTAAATTGGGAAGGACAAACTTTTGTTTATGAACTACATAATAAACTTTAAACATGCAATTTGATGCAAACACCAAAAATAAACAACTGTTGTGGTCATGCCTAACCAAATATACATAACAAAATTTGAAGGCTTCAGAAGGACAAACTTACATTATTGATGAAGACAAGCTCTATAAAGCCCTTGTCCATGCTGATGGGGGGGGGATTCAAGAAGTTTACCACAGAATCTTCTTCATAAGGAATAAATGTAAGTACAATGATACAGGCAAAAGGTACAACCAAGAGCAATGCAGAGCTAAACTTCTTCAGTACCATCGGTGTTATCCAACCTTATGGTAAGATTAAATATAGATCTGATGTGTAGAAAATGGAGGGCAAAGGAAAATAAGCTGCAGAGTGATGGTACATGTACAACTAGCTGTCAATATAAGTACACCGATAAAGGACATCAGGTACTTACAAGAACAATGCAGAGCTAAAAAATTTCATTGGCATTGGATATAATCTGCACTAATGTAACCATTCATACAGATCAGATAATATGTAGAGAACAATTGATAAGCAACCTGTCACATAATGAACCAGGTATGTATGCAAGTACAAAGATATAGGACAACAGGTACTAACAAGAGCACAACAGCGAGCAGCATATTTGCGATATCCTGCCGTCCTTTTCAAACCGGAATTCTTCTTCGAGTAGATTTCCTGCAAAAAAGATCCGTAAGGCACATGCGGAAAAGTAGAAGTTCAAATTGCCATGTGATATCATAGACATTACCTCATCCTGGGAATGAGACCAGTGCATAACAAGGTTTTTCCATTCAATGACTTCTAAATTTAGCACAGGAGACTTCACAGGAAATTCATTTATAGATTTGCCATCAAAGTGTGATTTCCTCACGTAACATCGATACTGCTGCAATGCTTCCTTGAAAAGCACAAGCAAGCTCTTCTCGTCACGAATATCCAGATTGACCCTCACCTACTTACAACAATGTAATGTAAATCATTGATGTGTTCAATCAGCAGAAAATAGGAAAATAATCATCATGAATAATAGCACTTATACGTAAGTGGGGCGGGAAGATGTGAAAATGGTGTTTGTCTTCACTATAATATTCCCATGATGGGAATATATGCACGTAGTCCCTAACAACTTTGAAAGCATTGTCTTTTAAACTGGGAATAACTGGAATGGGGTTCCAATCTGCAGGAATTGGCCGTCTCTGCAGTTGGAATAGGTCTTTGGCCGGTGGACTTGCTGTACTTTTTGCTGGAGTGGGATTTTTCTGTGGTATGGCTGGTGCTATGGCAACTGAAATCGGCATACCTTTTGTTGGAGTGTAGGTCCTATGTGGTTGGGCTAGTGGTGTGGCTAGTGAAGTATGGGTACAGTCTGCTGGAGTCGGTCCTACATTTTGTGTCACTGGTTGTAGAGCCAATATAAGTGGGGTGCTCCTTCAGGTTCGGCAATCACCCTCTTCCTTTTTGATGTCTGATGCACAAGAACAACATTTGAGTGAAAAAACATGGTATGATGACAGATGGAATATGTATTGATAATGGATGGGCATGGCATCTTGACATATATGATGTGTAAACTAAGCAAATGGCGGTGCTACAAATTATGCAAGATACGCGCAATCAATAAAACCTTGCCAAATTAGAATAGGCACCTTGATGGGTGAGTAGGACATGCCATCTGCATTTTACTCCTCGAGGTCAGAATAGTCATTAGGATCATATTCTAAACAAGAATCTATAGGTGGGGAGCGTATGAGTTTCATTGCATCCAGAATGATACTCAATGCCTTGGTGCCAAATTTGTAAGTCGTTGTAGTGTTCCACAATATTCTTCTGACGCGCGGATTCTGATATTCACTATGATTATGTATAATATCTGAGAAGCATGAAAACATAAATATTAGTGAGATTATCTTTGTAATGCAGAGGATATTCTAATATAGGGGAGGCCCTGTGAACCCTTGTGTGCTATCACTGGATTCTGATGAGAGAGCCCATGTGTGCTGTAATATGGTGCGTGCATTAATATAATCTGGCACAAGTACACAAAAAATAGGCTCCAGAAGTAAGGATAGTTGGCAGATCATAGGTTCATAATATACTGTATAGAGAGTTTATTGCCAAACCATGATAACAAGAGCACACAACAACTAGGCAGATCGTAGTTTACATAAAAGGGGTGCACCATAACCAGGATATATAACTCGGGAAAGTGGAACTGGCTGGAAATTACGGTGTTGTATTGCCGCTACTAATTGGAAACCTATCGATCACGTATAGGCCAGCTCTATCAGCTGTTGACTGCAGATGTCCCTGCTCCCCTTCATGATAAGGAACATACTGTACGTACTAAATACAGAATAACAAAAGAGTAACATGTTAAAGAACAGAAGAGGAAGCATATTCTTGAGGTTTCGCTTCATTGCATACAGTGTTGGTTGCCCACTCATGATGAATCATAGCGCCCAAAGAAATGCAATTCCATGATGTCTCCCTATATGTGGCCACATGCATTTGGAAAATCAAGTGGGAGCATTACTTGACCAATTAAATGTGTGTCTGTTAACTAATATCAGTATCATATCACAATTATTATTTGAAGAAGTAAGATTTGGACTTATGACTGGTGTGTTGTTTAGCTTCAAGAATGGACTGCTGCTAGTGCGACACAAAGCAGCTACGCAGATCATAGTGTAGATATAACGGGAAAACTGTAAGAATCAAAAGTAAAATCAGCAAAGTGGAACTTGCTGGAATATAAGTTCTAGTATTGCCGGTACGGCTAGAAAGGCTTCGGATACCATCTCTCTTCAACTGAAGATGCGGTACTGTTAATATCCTGTAACTTTCAAAGGCGACACAGCTCCCCGCATTTCCTTGCTAATCTTATAGGATTCAAGTGGGCAGGCCACTACAATTCCTATTCCTATGTTTACAAAATCCTATGAATTAAAGAGGCCCGAAGAGTTCAAAGTGTCCATCACAACCGACTGTATAGACCTCTACACTGCAAATGTCATTGCTCATCTTCACTACAAGGAACTTACCGTACTACTATCATACTCCCTCCGTTCCAAAATATAAGTCTTTGTAGAGATTTCCACTATGGCACATACAGATGTATACGGATACATTTTAGAGTGTAGATTCACTCATTTTGCTCCATATGTAGTCCATGGTGGGATCTATACAAAGACTTCTATTTACGAACGGAGAGAGTACTTATTAAAGAAGAACGGAAGAGGAACATGCTAAAGAAGAGCAAGCAGATTTTGGATAATAAATTGTTCATTGCACAGTGCCCACACATGATGAACCGGAGCGCATTAAGAATGCAACTCCCTGTTGTCTCTCTATATGTGGTGCACGTGCTTTTCGAAAGTAAAGTAGGAAAATTAGCTGACCAACTAAGCATTATCTGTTTTAGTAATATCAACATCATATCAGATTCGTATTTGAGCAACAAGTTTGGAATTATGAGTGGCACGTTGTTTAGCTTGATGGATTCAGGAGCAATGCTAAGCAGGTATGATGATAGTATTGAATATAAAGGCATGTCTGCATGCAAGTCGCGTGACTTTTGTCATTTGGGTCAGTCGACCATTTCAGGCGGTTGGATGAAGATCCTATGTCTCCTAACCCTTCTTCTTCCTCGTCTCTGATTCTTCCCATACACAACACCGCACGGGCCGCTGGCCGAACCACCGGCCCCCATCGCCTGTGTTCCTCCGCCACCACCACCCCCAGACCCGCTCCCACCCGCGTCGAGTTTTCTTCGTTCGGCGAGGCCCCACCACCGCCCCCACAACCACCTTCCCCACCCGAGCCCCTTCCTTCGCACTGGCAAACTCCGGCGAGCTCTCAAAAATCGACTGACCCAATTTTGAAATTTAGTCTACTATCATTTAACTAGTGTGGAATATAAAAGGGGAAAACCATAAGCATTGCGAGTATAGTGTTGAGCGTGCCATGGCGGATCTGAAGGTGCAAACTGGAAAAAGGCAACTTAGCAACCAATGTTTGCTTTCAACTAATAAGTAAGTGATGGGCAAGAATCCAAAGTAAAGCAGTGGCGATCTATTTTCTTGCCGCGATAAATAAGTTGAGCAGATATGAAAGAGTACCGCCTCTGGTGCGACACCATGTATGCATCTGCCGTGAATTTTACGGTGTTGCGGTAGTGATGGCTGTCGGTGGCATGGAAGCAGATCTAGGAGGGTAGATGGTGGCGGCGGGGCGCGGTGGACGAGAAGGTCATGGGAGCGGCGCCGACAAGGTGGATGGCGGCGGGGATGAGTTAGAGGACAGGATGCAATGATCCCGGTCCGAAGTCATGGATGAGAGAGGTCGATCTCTTGTAATGGCCGACGGCTTCGGGGTATCAGCTCCGGCATAGTGGAGGAGGACGGCGGTGGATGGGGCGGCAGACGGGGGAGGCTGGGGTGGAGAGGGTGTTTTGGCGCCCACGGAATACGAATGGGGAAATGGAGGGAGAGAGGAAGGGGGGAACCATGTCTTCAGGGTGCGCTTGTCTCAAATGCGAGGAAATTTACAAACTTAGCCCCTGTTTAAAATTTCCTACATCACAACAATATTAGTCGGTTGGGGATAGGACGGTAATCTCGCATACACCGAATATTTGCCGACGAGAGTTTGTTTTTGGCGCCCACCATGTATGAATCGGGAAGGGAGTGGATTTCGGCCGAGGAGACACTGTGTTTTGGCGCCCATCGTGTATGAATCCGGGTGAGAGGCGGTTACTGTCGGTGTCAAAACTGGCGGATCTCGGATAGGGGGTCCTGAACTATGCGTCTAGGATCGATGGTAACTGGAGACGGGGGACACGATATTTACCCAGGTTCGGGCCCTCTCTATGAAGGTAATACCCTACATCCCGCTTGATTGATCTTGATGAATATGAGTGTTACAAGAGTTGATCTACCACGAGATCATAATGTCTAAACCCTAGAAGCCTAGCATGTATGACTATGGTAATGAGTGTCTCCTTCCCGTACTAACCCCTCCGGTTTATATAGACACCCGGGGGGGATCTAGGGTTTACATAGAGTCGGTTACATGAAAAGGAATCTTCATAGTCGATCGCCAAGCCTGCCTTCCACGCCAAGGAGAGTCCAATCCGGACACAGGTACAATATTCGGTCTTCATGTCTTCATAGCCCATCAGTCCGGCCCATGGATAACAGGCCGGTATGCCCGAGGACCCCTTAGTCCAGGACTCCCTCAGTTATGTCATGTTTGAGTGAAATTACAAACCTACCCCTATTGAAACCTATAGAAATCGAGCCGGTAGGCTTTGCGTGGCAGGGATAGGCAGTAATTTCCATCTCACAGGTTTTGGTTTCGGGCGTTTACTCCGACTTTCCCCGCTTCATTCAAATTTTTGCATAGCAAGAGTGCACGTTTACCTTGCCAACTCAATTCGAATCCAGTTTGTATTTTATTTTTGTTCGGGTAGGATCCATTTCTATTGGAATAAAATTCTATATACATCATTATATATATACTTTCAAAAGCACAACAAAGAATTCTGCTCCTTTATATGTATAATATGATTTACAAATATAGTGATCTCAAAATCATAAGGTTGAATTCAAAAAGTTTAAACCAAATTATGTTCTACTAAAATGTATGGATCAGTAATATCTACATATTAAATAACATAGATGCGCGTGAATTCATATGAGTATGCATGTATGATAGATCAATTTTGGTTCGAGTATGAATTACATGTATCATCATCTCGAATTCAAATATTTGAATCCCTTTTATGTTGACTCCTTTCACGCCCATCTCTCTCGCATGCATGCTCCTTCATGTAGCTATCACTCTCTTTTCTCCAGCTCACCCGCACGCTCACTTCATGTTTCTCCTATCTTCACAAACATGGTCTCTCGATGTCTCCCTTGAGAAGTGTCACACTCTCCCAATCGTTATACATTACACTGTTTTCATTATCTCTCACGTCTCTACCGTTCTCTGGTATCACTAGGTACCTAAGCTTTCTTTTTCACCGCCACACACATAGTCTCACTCGTCTTTCACTTTGTCTTTCTCTCTATGGGGTTCTCTCACACACCCTATATGTCTCTAGATATGACTCATACCACTAAAATTACTCTCTTGCAGACACAACATTTGTTGCGGTCTCCTTTCCGTCTCCATCCCAGTTATAAAACTGACATTATTCATTTGTTTACCGATAAGACAAACTCCCCCCCTCTCTCTCTCTCACACACACACAACTCCTGCTTCCACTCCCCTTCCCGACTACCGTCTCTCTCTCTCACACACACAAAACTCTCCCTTTCGCACCCCTGACTCGTATTTCTCTCACAAACATTTATCAAAAAGCCTCTAGATAGGTTTATAAACCCGCACACTCGTGCTTCCACTATCGCGTACATGTCTCTCTCGCGCTCCTTATATCTATGTAGATTTTTCTTCCCTTCTTGAGACACACCCTGTCGATCGTGCACACACACTATCGCCTCATTTTAAATTGTTACCTCTCACACACACACTCTTTGTGTCTTTGTCACACATGCACTTCCTCCTCCTCTCTCCCTCTCTCTCACACACACATGGGCTTTTTGCAACAACTAGCAAGATTCCCATGCATTGCACGGAACATCAAGATGCATTTGTATGAGTAGTTTATCTTGTGGGAGAAAAGGATGAACGAGGGAAGGCCTTATTTGCAAATGTGGAGTGGGGTGTGGGTATCTTTTTGCAAAATTGTCATTGTTCTCTTCCTATCCGCCAGATATAAATCGGACGGCCTATATTGCAGGATGGCAGGCACACCATCATCACAAACTCCGTTTTTATCTCTACTCTTATAAAAAGCATAGTCGGTGATGATGGTGTGCCTGCCATCCTGCAATATAGGCCGTTCGATCTATATCTAATGGACAGGAAGGAAATTATGGCAATTTACCCGCACTCCTCTCCACATTTGCAGATAAGGCCTTCCCTCGTTCATCATTTTCTCCCACAAGATCTTGATGTTCCGTTCAATGCACGGGCATCTTGCTAGTAAGAGTAGAAATTAGACATATACCACTTCTTGAATCTTGAAGCCAACAACAATCCTCCCTTATCTCATCAAAACCGCCAAAGGAATATATTTTGAGTGAAACATAACATATTTTTAGTGATATACGTATTTCAAAACTAGACTCTTTTTTCTATCAGATCGGTGAATATGTATTAATCAAGTTTGATCGTGTGGCAACGCATCGTTCCACAATGTAGTGCCTATAGATTTTTTAAGAAGTCAAACTTTGACCAAGTTTGTAGAGAAAAATATTTATATCTACAATAGAAAAAATATATAATGCAAACTACATCATATGATGAATCTAGTGATATATGTTTCGCACTCTAGATGTAAATATTTTTCTCCACAAACTTGGTCCAAGTTTGTGAGGTTTGACTTTTCAAAAAATCCATAGGCACTACATTATGGAACGGAGGGAGTAGTTATTACCACTGTATAATCTTTTGGACACCAGACAAATGCTGGAGTGGATATACGAAGAGAAGAGGCGCACGCACGCAGTCGGTCTCTCGCTGTCTCGCACACATGAGAGTTACATAAAGGCACCATTAACAAATAAACCCTAAAACCCTAGGTGCACGATTGCTGCATGCGCGGGTACCGGCTACGTGGTGGAGCGCACCTTTGTAGGAATAGTCAGCTCGCGTGATAATTTGATCCATAGGAGTTGATGGTCGGGGACACAAGTGAACGACCTGGAGGCGGTGGCTCGCCAGTTGCCACAGATTGAGTAGCCATGTTTAAACTATCATTTTTTAGTGGGGTAAGAGTTCCGATATTCAATGGAGCGTTATAAGTACTAAGTAGTTCTTAGAACGATTGGTATGGAGCGAAAATGGAATTCATAACTACTACCTCCTTGGCATATGGTTGTATGGGTTTATATTGCGAGATGTTGAACCTGGTAGTTCTAGGGCAAATACTATGGTTTAGATGTTGGTTTTCAGTAATGAAAATCAGAAGGGGGAAACCCTTCTTTGATAAAAAAAACTACTACCTCTGTTCCAGTTTACTAGTCCCCATCGTAGTTTGGGTCAAAATTTGTCCACGAATTTTACTTGTAAAATGTGAATGGAAAATGAAATTTTGTTATACCCAAACAAAAAAGGATTGGAGGGACTGATTGCTCTGACACGGATGCGACCTCCCATAGCGCAGGCATTGAACTGGCGCGCGGGCCAAGAGGGCCCCACTCGCTGCATGCCTGACTGAACACGCCTCCTCGCCGCAGGCAACCGGCTTCATACTGCCCCGCCTGCCTCCATTGAATCCGCGCGTGTGCCGGCAACACGTCCTTCCGCGAGCCGGCCGGCATTTTAGAACACAAAAAATGACCAAAATATAATTAATTACGCATGGTCTTAACTTGTTGTGCTCGCAGTGGTACCAGGAACTAGAGGTTTTTCTTTATTTATAACTCTCCTCACATTTTTTGGCTTTGAAGTGAATCATGGTTTTGGACATTATCTATGAATTTGATAATGCCTGCATCATCTGGGAATTTCGTTTTGGACATTATCTATGAATTTGATAATGCCTGCATCATATTGGAATTTGCACCTCCCAGATCATGGTTTTGGACATATTTTTGGCTTTGAAGTGAATCATGGTTTTGGACATTATCTGTGAACATGAGTTTGATGTGGATGTTGAACTTGGAATGTCCGGCTTGCGCGGGAACTATACCATGTCCAATGCTTCGTCTGTTATCATTTGGAAAGTAATTGTTGTTATTACTTGACCCGAAAAAAATTTATTTTGTGCCACATTAGTAGATGCACGGACATCACAACAGGCATGCTGACTGGATAAACATTTGAACCTAGCTATTATGAAGGAAATTTTGTATTGACAACAGTTTTATATAGCAGGAGACACCTAGCCTGCTCTGCCTCTGCTAGCTTATTTCTGGCTTCTTCGATCTCTTCTTTGGCTTGGGTGAAGAGAGCATCTAATTGCTCTGTTCGCTTCTTCAGGAACTCAGCTACATTCTCAAGGGCTGCTGCACACTTTCTTTCAGCCTTTACTAGAGCCACGAGGACACGAATAGCTGACAACTCCACCTGGCTTGTGTGTAATCCAGCATCATCTGGGAATTTGCACCTTGTGTCTAATCGAGCATCATTAGGGACTGGCACCTTGTGTGTAATCCAGCCTCATTTTGGAAACATGATCTCGAGGTTGACCATACTTCCCTCCTTGCAGGAACTGCATCCTGACATGAAGTTACTTCTTTCTTAGGTCAATACTCAGAGCAACCCAGATCCATTTAGTAGAAGCCAGATAAACATGACTCGCATAAGTGAATTCAAAAGGAAAAAAATAAAAATAGACTACAAGGTGAGAACACCCACTTCCTACATGAAGCTAAAACGAAAGCATTAGGATGATTAAGACTCTTCTTATTACACATCGAAGAACACGAGGCTAAGAGAAACAGAAACTACAACATATACACATCGAAGAACACGAGGCTAAACGAAAGTAATTGAAAGGGTGTTTGAGGGAGTCCTGGATTAGGGGGTCTCCAGACAGCCGGACTATATCCTTTGACCGGACTGTTGGACTATGAAGATACAAGATTGAAGACTTTGTCTCGTGTCCGGATGGGACTCTAATTGGCGTGGAAGGCAAGTTAGCCAGCACGGATATGGATATCTCCTCCTTTGTAACCGACCTTGCGTAACCCTAACCCCTTGCGGTGTGTATATAAACCGGAGGGTTTTAGTCCGTAGGACAACATACAATCATACCATAGGCTAGCTTCTAGGGTTTAGCCTCTCCGATCTCGTGGTAGATCAACTCTTGTAATACTCATATCATCAAGAATAAATCAAGCAGGACGTAGGGTTTTACCTCCATCAAGAGGGCCCGAACCTGGGTAAAACATCATGTCCCCTCCCTCCTGTTACCATCTGCCTTAAACGCACAGTTCGGGACCCCCTACCCGAGATCCGCCAGTTTTGACACCAACATTGGTGCTTTCATTGAGAGTTCCTCTGTGTCGTCGCCATTAGGCTTGATGGCTCCTACTATCATCGATAGTGATGCAGTCCAGGGTGAGACTTTTCTCCTCGGACAGATCTTTGTGTTCGGCGGCAACGCACTGCGGGCCAACTCACTTGGCCATCTGGAGCAGATCAAAAGTTACGCCCCTGGCCACCAGGTCAGGTTTGGAAGCTTAAACTACACGACTGATATCCGCGGAGACTTGATCTTCAACGGATTCGAGCCCCTACCTTGTGCGCCACGCGGTCACGATGAGTACGATTTAGCTCTGCCATCGGACAGTGTTCAAGAAATTGCACCGGCAGCCGCTCCGACCCTTAATTCGGAGCCAGTTGCGCCATCCATGGACGGGTGGATAGACCCCGCCACGGAGGCCGTATCCTCAGCGGTGATCGAGCCGAACATCGACCTTACCCTTCACGAGAGCCGTGTTGCCAAACTGCCGGATCCTTCTCCAGCCACGGACTCCGAAATACCTGCGCCCATTTGTGTCGACTCTGATTGGGCGCCGATCATGGAGTTCACCTCCGTGGATATTTTTCAGCACTCGCCCTTCGGCGACACACTGAACTCATTAAGGTCTCTCTCCTTGTCAGGAGGGTCCTGGCCGAACTATGTCCGGCAGGACTGGGATGCGGATGACGAAGAAATTCGTCGCCCACCCACCACCCACTTAGTAGCCACTGTCGATGAATTAACCGACATGCTCGACTTCGACTCCGAAGACATCGACGGTACGGACGATGATGCAGGAGACGAACAGGAACCACTGCCCACAGGACACTGGACGCCCACTTCATCACATGACATATACATGGTGGACACACCCAAAGAAAACAACGACGAGGAACGGAAGGATGCAGTGAAGGGTTGTTCCCTCGTGAAGCAGTCAAAGCGGTGGCGTAAACACCGCTCCAAATCCCACCTCGGCAGAAATAACGATCATATAGACCCAGCGATAGAGCAGGGTGAACCATCGCCCGACCAGGGCAACACGGGGAATCAAACCGAACAACCCGACTCCATCAAAGATAACAGTCCGGACGACACCACACCAGACAGGCGCTAGGAGCAACATAACGCGCACCAAAGGCTTGTTGCCATGGCGAGGAGCCTGAAAAAATAGAAGCAAAGGCTCAAGGCTGCACAAGACACACTCAAAATCAAATGGAGTGAAGTACTCAACACTGCAGCGAAGTACGGCAGTAATCGCCACACCAAGAGCTATCCGAAGCGAAAGTTGCTACCTGAATTTGATGAGGAGGCCTTAGATCCTCCACAATTAAAAAATAAAATGACCATCCGGTCGGATAGACGACCTCATAGCCAACATAAAGCGGCAGACGACGCCACACATAAACCAGTACACGATCCGCGTAAGGGCTAGCATCAAAAGGACGGCGCAACCAGATCCATCTATGGACCACACAAGCGCGCTCCAACATACAATGCAACACAACAAACATCCGAACACCACGGTACGCCCAAATACAGGGGTGCCGCACAGCCTCTATGTTTCACCGACGAGGTGCCGGATCATGAATTTCCAGAGGGATTCAAACCTGTAAACATAGAGGCGTACGACGGAACAACAGACCCTGGGGTCTGGATTGAGGACTACATCCTCCATATCCATATGGCTCGAGGAGATGATCTCCACGCCATCAAGTACTTACCCCTCAAGCTCAAAGGGCCAGCTCGGCACTGGCTTAAAAGCCTCCCCGAAAACTCCATCGGAAGCTGGGAAGAGCTCGAAGACGCCTTTCGGGCAAATTTTCAAGGGACATATGTCCGACCACCGGATGCTGACGATTCAAGTCATATAACTCAACAGCCCGGTGAGTCAGCCCGAAAACTTTGGAACAGGTTCCTCACTAAAAAGAACCAAATAGTCGACTGTCCGGACGCCGAAGCCTTAGGAACTTTCAAGCATAGTGTTCGAGATGAATGACTTGCCAGACACCTCAGTCAAGAAAAGCCGAGAACAATGGCAGCATTAACAAGCCTCATGACCCATTTTTGCGCGGGCGAGGATAGCTGGTTAGCCCGATGCAGCACCAGCGACCCAAGTACATCCGAAGTCAGGGATGGAAACGGGAAATCATGACGCAGCAAGAATAAGCGCCAGAATAATGAAGACAGCCCGAAGAGCATGGCGGTAAACGCCGGATTTAGAAGCTCTCAGCCAGGCCAGCAGAAGCCGCCCTCCAAAGGCAACAGAGACGAACTGTCAAGCCTAAACAAAATTCTGGACCAAATATGTCAGATCCATAACAGCCCTGATAAACCTGCAAATCATACCCACAGAGAATGTTGGGTCTTCAAATAGTCCGGCAAGCTCAATGCCGAACACAAGGGGCAGGATACACCAAGTGAAGACGAGGACGAGCCTCGCCAGCAAAGCATAGGGGAACATAAGAAATTCCCACCAGAAGTCAAAACAGTCAATGTGTTAAACGTGATAAAAGGGAGAAACAAAGCGGCACCTTTAGAGAAACATGCCCCAGGGCCTATCACCACGGAGCTCCACCACTGGACATCCCAACCGACCACCTTCGACCATCGAGATTACTCGGCAAGTATCCGACATGTAGGATGGGCCGCCTTGGTATTGGATTCAATAATTGACGGATACCACTTCACACGAGTTCTGATGACGGCGGCAGCAGTTTAAATCTGATATATCAGGACACAGCCCGCAAAATGGGGATAGACCCAACAAAAATTTGCCGCAGCAATGCTACCTTTAAAGGAGTAACGCCAGGCCCGGAGGCTCATTGCAGGGGCTCCCTGCTACTAGAGGTTATATTCGGCTTCCTCGATAACTTCCGCAGCGAAAATTTAACTTTCAACGTTGCTCCGTTCCAAAGTGGCTATCAAGCACTACTCGGACGTGAAGCTTTCGCTCGCTTTAACGCAATACCGCATTACGCTTCCCTCAAGCTCAAGATGCCCGGTCCACGCGGCATCATTACAGTAAATGGAAATATTGAGCGCTCCTTGCGCGCCGAAGACGGTGCGGCCGCCTTGGCCACCGCACACTAAACGGACTCACCAACTCAAGCATTTGACAGGTCGTTAAGACCACCGACGCGGTTGGATGAGTCCGGCGCAGCTATACGTAATTAATACAGGTTTGATGGCTATACCCCTATTACAATACAAGGGGCTCAACGAGCGCGCAAAAGTGGTAATAAGGCTCACCTTTACTCAATTTCAACTATATATTGTTTATTTCGTATAACTTAACTTTTGCACGGCAATTAAGTTCCTCTCTTTTTTAGATGACCATCGTGCTACACCCGTCCAGGATACAGCACAATGGAGACACATGCGCAGACGTGCAGCAGGGACCCGTTCCAAGAATTCTTTGTAGATTAAGACCCTGCGTAAACCTTTTTTACTGTCTCTTGTTGATTTACATCCCTCGGTTTCTCAGTACAATCGAGAAGGATGATGACATCTTGGCATGTGGCCATGCCAGAATAATGCACGTACCTGGACACCAGGGGCTTATTACAAAGGGTACTGTTTAGAGCCGGTTTACACCATAAAGACCGAATACCTTAGGGAGTGTTCGGCGTCGCAAGTTTGGCCTTATATGCATCAGCTCCGAATCATGTCTTTGGTCAAATGTTGGGTTTGCCTGGCTCCTGTGTTTTGCTGCCTTACGTTCCGCTCTATCGGCTAAGGCGGCACCAGGAGAACTACTACGATTGTGCCCTAGTTCAATCGGACGAGCACCTCAGTAGAGAAAGCCGAAAACTGACTGTCATGATATAGCGTGAGACTAGTCAACCACTCGAGGACCTATTGGAATCTTTGGGATTCCTCCGCATTAACGAAGGGCCGTTTCCCGGCCAGGCATGTACGCACCCCGAATCTGGATGAGTGCGGAGCCACCAGGGGCTATATAGTAGCCCCACTGTCAAACTCCTATGGCTAAGTGAAAGTGTTAAAGCATTATAGTCCGGTTGCCTAGTTCGCTGCGCTATCACCTCCTTAATAGGACCAAGACGTTGGATTAAGTGCGAATACGCGTCTTCTGCGAACACCCCCGCATTATATGCGTGGGGGCTGAAGCCGACGACTGCCATCTTTCAGGTTATATACATATATACATAAATGGCCGCACAGGAGGCATCACAATACTTTCGGGAAAAAGTATAAATACAGCTGAGGGATTCCTGGATTAGGGGGTCTCCGGACAGCCGGACTATATCCTTTGGCCGGACTGTTGGACTATGAAGATACAAGATTGAAGACTTCGTCTCGTGTCCAAATGGGACTCTACTTGGCGTGGAAGGCAAGCTAGGCAGTATGGATATGGATATCTCCTCCTTTGTAACCGACCTTGTGTAACCCTAGCCCCCTCTCGTGTTTATATAAACCGGAGGGTCTTAGTTCGTAGGACAACATACAATCATACCATAGGCTAGCTTCTAGGGTTTAGCCTTTCCGATCTCGTGGTAGATCAACTCTTGTAATACTCATATCATCAAGAATAAATCAAGAAGGACGTAGGGTTTTACCTCCATCAAGAGGGCCCGAACCTGGGTAAAACATCGTGTTCCCTGCCTCCTGTTACCATCCGCCTTAGACGCACAGTTCGAGACCCCCTACCTGAGATCCGCCGGTTTTGACACCGACATTGGTGCTTTCATTGAGAGTTCCTCTATGTCGTCACCGTTAGGCTTGATGGCTCCTGCAATCATCGATAGCGACGCAGTCCAGGGTGAGACTTTTTGTAACGCCCCGAGACCGATGTGCCAGGTGTCTTGCGGTTATTCACTGTTGTTGCCTTGTCATTGCTTGCGTGTCATGCATTCCATATCATGTCATCATGTGCATTACATCATCATGTTTTCAAAACCTGCATTCGTCCGGGTTCCCCCAGTTCCTTCTGTTGTCCGTTCGGAGCCCAGCCACACTTGCACGCGCTCGCGGCATGTCTGAAATATTATTTCATAAGTGGCCAGAAAATGTTCTCGGAATGGGATGAAAGTTGGCATGCGGTCTTATTTTAGTGTAGGAAGACCGCCTGTCAAATTTCATCGCGTTTGGAGTTCGTCTGATAGCCCAACCGTTAAACTATAGCGGCAGTATAGCCGGCCAATTGTCGGATGTTTTCGGTCTACGGAAACAGTCACCGGGCCTTTCGCTCTTCTCTTTTCTCAGTCTGAGGCGTTCTTCACAGTCCACTACCACCGTCAGGCCCAACCTAATCTCTCTCGTCAGCCCGCGGTCCTCCTCGCGCGCGCCTGGAAGTTGTCCCGAACCCGACCCGGGGAGTGGTCACCGTTGGGTCCAGAACATCCCCAAACATCTACAAAATATCATCGTTTTATTTATCGGACTCTTTAGCATATTTATTCTCGTCCGTCGAATTTTGATTCGATGATCCAGATCCCTCTCTTTTCACCTACATGCTATATATAGCCCCTAACCCTAAATTCTAGGGACCGTGTCCCATCCATCCAATCCCCACGCCGCCGCCACTCCCTTTGTTTTCAGCGCCGAACCAACTAGTCTCATACGCCCCGATCCAACATTCGGTCTGCCTCCTCCTTCCCCCCCCCCCACGCTCGATCTTCCCCACAACCAGTTGGCGCCCGATCCAGGATGGATCGAGGCCACAGCCTCGCACGCCTCTGCCTCCCCCGCATCCTGAGCAAGTCCGGCCGCACGTAGCTCCTTCGCCCCTGACCGCGGCCGTGCACCGTTCGTCGCCAGCAAAAACCCAGCAGATGAGTCGCCGCCGGCTTCCTTTTTCGTCTCCCCTGTTTTCCTCTCTTACCTCCTCTAAACTCTCTCCCGCCCTCGTTTGTTTTTCTCCTCTGCCAGGAAACAAACGGAGCTTGCCCCTGCTGTCCTCGTCGCCGGTGCAAGGTTCTACACCTCCCGTGCTCGCCGCCGTCCCGTCTTCCTCCTCGTCGTGCGGATCCAGGAGGAGCCCCTGCTGCCTGCGACCTCCATCTGCGTCATTCCCGTTGTCTAGACCCGCCGCCCTGCCAAGTACCTCGCCGGAGTAGGCTACCAGCACCGCCGCCCCGTTTCTGCCGCCATCTGCCTGCTCCTCGCCGGAGAACGACGCCCCGCCCTGGAACCGCTCGTCTTTGCCGCTGTTGTTACCTCTGAACCCCGCCCCCGCTGCAGTGTTCGTTCTTCACAGACGAGAGCAGAGTCGCTCGCTCGACTCATTCGCGTTGACCGTAGCCTGATCTAGATCGACTTGTCCCACTGCGTCGAGCAAGGCCCATCTGGCTCCCTTGCGAGCCCCGCACGGCCTACCTCTCCTCCAGCGCCAGGCCTCGTCTATGTTCTTTTGAATGGGACAAGCCCATGGTAAGCCAGATCAGCGCCAGGGTATGGTTCATCTCGAGCATAAGACCTTTTCACCATAGTTCCATCGTAGCCCATCTGGTTAACAGCGCGTGCACACATCCAAGGGGTCTGGGGTTCGAGTCCCAGGCGCCCAAATTTTTGCTCTGTTTTTCCTGTATACTGTTGCACGCACACAGCCACATCCACTTCGGGCCAGATCTGCTGTTGGGCTTCCACAGTGAGCAGCATTCGCCCCACATTTTTTTGTTCGCTGCGATTTGTCTAATTCCAAGGGCATGCATATTTACAGAATATGCCATCATTTTGATTTGTTCATAACTAAATATCCGTGCATCCAAATAAAACATGTCATATATGAAACATGCTTAGAATTTCATCTAGTTTTAAAATATGCAACTTTCATCCATGTTAAAAATGTTTAAGGTGATGTTTGCATATATTTTGCCTTTTGCCATGTTAAAATGATTTAATTCATAACTATTTAACCGTAGCTCCAAATTTAATAATCTTTATATGTAAATGGGGTAGAAAAATGCCTAGTTTAACATGGTGGCCTTACTTTACATGTTTAATAACTCTAAAATTATGTTTAGGGCAGAACAGTACCATAACCAAAATATGCACATGAGGAGTTTCCGGACTTGTTGTTTTGTTGTTCCGGCCTCATTTAAACTTGCCTAGATAGGTAGTTTTGTTGTGCTTCACCTCTTGCCATGCTAATAACATTTAATCTTGTTGGGTACCTAAACAAGAGAGAACTAAATAAGTCATGTGGTGTTTTCTTCAATATGCAACTCCGTTGCATATTGAGCTCCACTTAATTTGTAGGGTTGCTTGTGCACTTTGCCATGCCATGCTTCATTAAACCGGACATGCATCATACTTGATTGTGAATCATGCCATGATTATGTGGTGGTTGTTTACCATGATTGTTTGCTTCTTTCCGGTGTTGTCGGGTTGGTTCCGATAACGTCGCGTTTGTGAGGACCCGTTCGTCTACGTCTGTTTGTCTTCTTCATGGACTCGTTCTTCTTCCTTCAGGCAAGATGACCATACCCTCGAAATCACTTCTATCTTTGCTTGCTAGATGCTCGCTCTTTTTCTATGCCTATGTTGCGATACCTACCACTTGCTTATCATGCCTCCCATGTTGTTAAGCCAAGCCTCTAACCCACCCTGTCCTAGCAAACCGTTGTTTTGGCTATGTTACCGCTTTGCTCAGCCCCTCTTATAGCGTTGTTAGTTGCAGGTGAAGATGAAGTTTGTACCTTGTTGGTACATGGATATGTTGTTCCTTGTTGGAACATGTTTACTTGTTGGGATATCACAATATCTCTTATCTAATTAATGCATCTATATACTTGGTAAAGCGTGGAAGGCTCGGCCTTATGCGTGGTGTTTAGTTCCACTCTTGCCGCCCTAGTTTCCGTCATATCGGTGTTATGTTCCCGGATTTTGCGTTCCTTACGCGGTTGGGTTATAATGGGAACCCCTTGACAGTTCGCCTTGAATAAAAATCTTCCAGCAAGGCCCAACATTGGTTTTACCATTCGCCACCTAGCCTTTTTCTGTCCCTTGGGTAGGCCTGCCCAAGGGTCATCTTTATTAAACCCCCGGGCCAGTGCTCCTCTGAGTGTTGGTCCAAACTGAGCGATGTCCGGAGCTACCAGGGGCAACTCTGGGCTGGCCCACCCGACATCTGGCTCATCCGGTGTGCCCTGAGAACAAGATATGTGCAACTCCTATCGGGATTTGTTGGCACATCTGGGTGGCTTTGCTGGTCTTGTTTTACCATTGTTGAAATGTCTTGTAACCGGGATTCCAAGTCTGATCGGGTCTTCCTGCTAGAAGGAATATCCTTCGTTGACCGTGAGGGCTTGTGATGGGCTAAGTTGGGACACCCCTGCAGGGATTTGAACTTTCGAAAGCCGTGCCCGCGGTTATGGGCAGATGGGAATTTGTTAATGTCCGGTTGTAGAAAACCTGAAGTTGATCTTAATTAAAATACATCAACCGCGTGTGTAACCATGATGGTCTCTTCTCGGCGGAGTCCGGGAAGTGAACACGGTGTTGGAGTTATGCTTGACGTAGGTTGTTCTAGGATCACTTCTTGATCATAGTTGTTCGACCGTGCTTTTGACTTCTCTTCTCACTCTCATTTGCGTATGTTAGCCACCAAATATGCTAGTCGCTTGCTGCAGCTCCACCTCATACCTTTTACCCTACCTATAAGCTTAAATAGTCTTGATCGCGAGGGTGCGAGATTGCTGAGTCCCCGTGACTCACAGATACTTCCAAAACCAGTTTGCAGGTGCAGTTGAACCGAGCAGGTGACAAAATCAAGCTCAAGGAGGAGCTCGATGAAGATCTTGTCCTTTGTGTTGTTTCGTTCTAGTTGACCAGTAGTGGAGCCCAGTCGGGACGATCGGGGATCTGTGTAGCATTTGGGGTAGTCTTCTTTTATTTTGGTTCCGTAGTCGGACCTTGATTGTATCTAGATGATGTAATGCTTTATTTATGTATTGTGTGAAGTGGCGATTGTAAGCCAACTATGTATCTCTTTCCCTTATGTATTACATGGGTTGTGTGAAGATTACCTCAATTGCGACATTGCTTTCAATGCGGTTATGCCTCTAAGTCGTGCTTCGACACGTGGGAGATATAGCCGCATCGAGGGCGTTACAAGTTGGTAATCAGAGCCTTCCCCGACCTTAGGAGCCCCCTGCTTGATCGAATTGCTGGCGCTATTGAGTCTAGAAATGTTTTGAGTCATTTAGGAATTATATATATCGGAGAGTTAGGAATTCTTTTACTCCCCAGTCCCTTCATCACTCTGGTGAGGCATCCTGACGTAGAGTTTTGACTCTTCTCTTCTCAAATTTCACTAAAAGAAATTTAGGATCACGCATGTATCTTGGAATCGTTCTGATGGTTTTGTGACAAGAACATTGTTCTTGGTGCCTCCTGTCATTTAGGGGTTGTGGCAGTGTCCCAGGGAGTTGAGCTCCAAGGTGTTGTCATCACAATTTTATCATTGCAGTTCTGGAATACCTGAGATTAGTTTTACCGACATCGAAAATCTCTTTTATGCAGTTGTTGGTGAGATAACCTCGACGCCACCCAGTACTGGGGCAGGAGTTCGGGAGTATTGCCATAACTCGTATAACGGATGCTTTTCGAAGGTTGAGGTAAATGATTTCCGGAGGTTTCTTGGTTATGTGTTGAAGGATGGATACAGCTGGATGTAGGATTTGCTAGTTTTGGGTGAGATATTATGCTTCCCCTGTATCCCCAACACCTGATTGCATAACCGGAAAATTTCGGGAGTTTATAAGTGGGAATTCAAGTAGCTCCTAGGATATCTTTCCGACAGATGTATGATACGAAATTGGGGTTCGACGTCTAGTGGTCCGCCTATTCACGGTTGGTTTCACAGTGGTCTCGTTGTGTCTTAAAGAGTCCTTGGCTATGCCGACTCAGGGACACTTCGTATGTCATGTGCACTGCCTTGTACATGATTGTGCTGTACGATCGAGCCTGTGTAGGCCCCACCACGAAAACTTCGGACAAAATCTCTATCATATGTTTGTTCCAGCTTATTTTGCAAGCCAACCCTTTTTTTGTTTTGAGTTGTGGTATTCGAGTTGCTTCGAAGTCAATTGTTGATTCCATACCTTCCCTAAGCGGTGGTATCATACTCCGATGTGAACACTAATCCTTCATGATAATCGAGATTGCCATGTCAATCCTTTTTCAACCGGCGTGTTTCTCTTCAAGTGAATCCGATCATTTTCAACATCCGCAAGATCAATTATCAGTTCTTCTCAATGTTGTTTGTTTCATTCGTCCCAAGCTGCCTTTGTTTTTCCCGCCCTCCCACCCTTTTTCTTCAAGGACTCAGATCTCTAACGGAGTATCCTTTTATTCATGTGAAGTCTCTCCATTCTTTTCCGTCAATATTTTTACCCGATGGTTCTCATGAAGATGTTCTACTAGTTCAACATTCCTCATTTCTTTTTTTTTCTCCGGTGGTTTCAATTCAAGCGTGATTGATCATATCTTTTTCCTCGTTTCAAATACCTTCTCTTGCCGGTGCACCTCATAATCATCCACTCTTCGCTATTCATTTGTTCCGGAGTGCTCAAGAAATCTCAGAAGATTCGTGTTTCCACTCTGCTTTCATAATCCTTTCAAGCTCTTTCGAGATTGTTATCTCATTCTAGACATTTAGTTCAACCGGTGCAACCTCTCTTTTAAATCATTTCAACGGTGCTTCTTTTGAGTGGGCCCTAACCCACAGGTCTTTTCCCAGGATCTTACCTGACTCTTCTTATTTTCCCGGAGCTTTTCAAATTCTTTTCAAAGTTTGACGTAAGAATGATTCATCATTAGTCATATGTATTTCTCCTAGATCTTTCTAATTCTTTTCATCGTTGGTTCAACTTTTCCATTCTTCGTTATTCCGGAGTATCTCAACAATGTGGTGGTGTTTCTCGTCGTAATTCTCAGATTTCGATAACCGGAGAAGAGTTCCTCTTAAATCCTTATCCGCTCTCTTGAAGATTCATTATTCTAGCTTGTTGTCATCCTCTCATAATTGTTTTGATTGTGAGAATTCTTTTTCCCCATCCGAATCATTTCAGGAACCTTTGCCAGTTTGATTCTCTGAAGGTCATCATCTCAGAATTATTCATTTTCAGATTTTAGCTATTGTTCTCTAAATCTTACCGGTGCATCAGTCAAGTATTCTCTAATCAGTATGTGAACTATTTGTCCTCTTGTATCTAAATTCTCTCAAGTATCTTCGTTCATTTCATAATTCTTCCCAGTGATTCGTTATCTTTTATTCGTTCTTTTTTCAATCCTTACGGTGGTTCGTCTAAGATTTCTCTTCCTTCTTTATCATACCAATTCATTCGATGTTTCGACTCCACCGGTGGTTAGTTGAAGACTTTCTCAAGTTGGCACCGTATCTATCCTAATCCGTTCTTCGAGAATTAGTTCTATGCAATTCGTTTGCTCGTCATCAATTTAATTGGTGAAGGAGGAGCATAACATAATTCTTATTCTTGATTCACCCAAATGATTAATTCTTTATTCCGGAGGCTCATCAAATTCTCGGTTCGAGATGCTTTATCTATTCTTTTCCCAGAGTTCCAAGTTTTCTCAATTATTTCATTGCGAAGATCCATCTAAGCATTGCAAGGCTTCACCTTGTGTTCTCTACTTATCTTTCTTTTCGTTTGATCATTCTTTTGTTACCGGAATTCTTCATGAAGGCTCTACATGATGGTTCACCAAGGATTTAATTCCTTCTCGAAGTGTTCATCGAGATTCTTTTCAGAGGAGCTGAAGTATTCTTTATCTTGCATTTTAAAGTGCAATTCTTTCAACCGTATCATTCGAGGTGGTATTATGTCATTCTTGATAATTTGAGTTCATGTCTCATGATTCACATGTTGTTAAGAATGAGGTATTTTAAATCCATCAATCTCTTCTTTGGAGTTATCTTGGGTTTATACTTCACCGAAAGCGTTCTCTAAGGTTTGTTGCTATTATGGTGCTTATAAATGACCCAAGTTCTTCTTTTATCCTCCCGGTGATATAGCTTTCTCGTCTCCTTGTTCTTATCAATCCAATTCTTTTCCCGTGAGTGGCAGATTGTCTCCTCATAATTTGAGATGTATTCCTTAAGACCATATCAAGCTTATTCTTTTCGTTGTTGGTTTTCCAACAACTCCGTGTGACCCTTCTCTTTAAAATGCTTTTCAAGCTCATCGGAGGTATAAGATGTTGTTTTCTTCTCCGTTCTTTTGTTCCGACGATGCAACTTCTATTCTTTCATTTCTTCCGGAGGCTTTGTATTGCTGCTATATTCACCCATCATCTCGTTTGCGCAAATATCATGTTCTTTTTGTGCTTATCCTTTTAACCGGATTGTGTGCCCGCTGCTCAAGTTCTTCATTTTATCAAGCCTTGAATATCTTTCCAACCGGAGAGCTGTTCGAATTTGTTCTTCCTTGTTTTCTTTAACGGAATGTTTTTCAGCTTCGTTCTTGTCCATTGTATTCTTTTCTCGAAATGGCTTAACCTTTTCAAGGTTCGTTGGTTTCACTCATTTGTCAAAGGAGCAACTTAGTTTTACCTCTTCTTTATCTCTTCCGTTTTCCCTCCGGTGCCATTCTAGATCTCGGGACGAGATCCTCTCGTAGTGGTGGAGTGTTGTAACGCCCCGAGACCGATGTGCCAGGTGTCTTGCGGTTATTCGCTGTTGTTGCCTTGTCATTGCTTGCGTGTCATGCATTCCATATGATGTCATCATGTGCATTGCATCGTCATGTTTTCAAAACCTGCATTCGTCCGGGTTCCCCCAGTTCCTTCTGTTGTCTGTTCTGAGCCCACCACACTTGCACGCGCCCGCGGCATGTCCGAAATATTATTTCATAAGTGGCCAGAAAATGTTCTCGGAATGGGATGAAAGTTGGCGTGCGATCTTATTTTAGTGTAGGAAGACCGCCTGTCAAATTTCATCGCGTTCGGAGTTCGTTTGATAGCCCAACCGTTAAACTATAGCGGCAGTATAGCCGGCCAATCGTCGGACGTTTTCGGTCTCCGGAAACAGTCGCCGGGCCTTCCGCTCTTCTCTTTTCTCAGTCTGAGGCCTTCTTCACAGTCCACTACCACTGTCAGGCCCAACCTAATCTCTCTCGTCAGCCCGCAGTCCTCCTCGCGCGCGCCTGGAAGTTGTCCCGAGCCCGACCCGGGGAGTCGTCACCGTTGGGTCCAGAACATCCCCAAACATCTACAAAATATCATCGTTTTATTTATTGGACTCTTTAGCATATTTATTCTCGTCCCTCGAATTTCGATCCGATGATCCAGATCCCTCTCTTTTCACCTACATGCTATATATAGCCCCTAACCCTAAATTCTAAGGACCTTGTCCCATCCATCCAATCCCCACGCCACCGCCACTCCCTTTGTTTT
>NC_057812.1:510102233-510111852 GCF_018294505.1 Triticum aestivum | reverse complement strand
CGCAACCAGTTGGCGCATGATCCAGGATGGATCGAGGCCACAGCCTCGCACGCCTCTGCCTCCTCTGCATCCTGAGCAAGTCCAGCCGCACGCAGCTCCTTCGTCCCTGACCGCGGCCGCGCACCGCTTGTCGCCAGCAAAAACCCAGCAGATGAGTCGCCGCCGGCTTCCTTTTAACTCTCCCCTGTTTTCCTCTCTTACCTCCTCTAAACTCTCTCCCGCCTTCATTTGTTTTTCTCCTCTGCCAGGAAACAAACGGAGCTCGCCCCTGCTGTCCTGGTCGTCGGTGCAAGGTTCTGCACCTCCCGTGCTCGCCGCCGTCCCGTCTTCCTCCTCGTCGCATGGATCCATGAGGAGCCCCCGCCGCCTGCGACCTCCATCTGCGTTGTTCCGGTCGTCTAGACCCGCTGCCATGCCAAGTACCTCGCCAGAGTAGGCTACCAGCACCACCGCCCCGTTTCTGCCACCATCTGCTCGCTCCTCGCCGGAGAACGACGCCCCGCCCTGGAACCGCTCGTCTCTGCCGCTGCTGTTACCTCTGAACCCCGCCCCCCGCTGCAGTGTTTGTTCTTTAGAGACGAGAGCAGAGTCGCTCGCTCGACTCGTTCGCGTTGACCGCAGCCCGATCCAGATCGACTCGTCCCACCGCGTTGAGCAAGGCCAAGCTGGCTCCCCTGCGAGCCCCGCACGGCCTACCTCTCCTCGAGCGTTAGGCCTCCTCTATGTTCTTTTGAACGGGTCAAGCCCATGGTAAGCCAGATCAGCGCCAGGGTATGGTTCATCTCGAGCATAAGACCTTTTCACCATAGTTCCATCGTAGCCCATCTGGTTAACAGCGCGTGCACACATCCAAGGGGTCTGGGGTTCGAGTCCCAGGCGCCCAAATTTTTGCTCTGTTTTTCCTGTATACTGTTGCACGCACACAGCCACATCCACTTCGGGCCAGATCTGCTGTTGGGCTTCCACAGTGAGCAGCATTCGCCCCACATTTTTTTTGTTCGCTGCGATTTGTCTAATTCCAAGGGCATGCATATTTACAGAATATGCCATCATTTTGATTTGTTCATAACTAAATATCCGTGCATCCAACTAAAACATGTCATATATGAAACATGCTTAGAATTTCATCTAGTTTAAAAATATGCAACTTTCATCCATGTTAAAAATGTTTAAGGTGATGTTTGCATATATTTTGCCTCTTGCCATGTTAAAATGATTTAATTCATAACTATTTAACCGTAGCTCCAAATTTAATAATCTTTATATGTAAATGAGGTAGAAAAATGCCTAGTTTAACATGGTGGCCTTACTTTGCATGTTTAATAACTCTAAAATTATGTTTAGGGCAGAACAGTACCATAACCAAAATATGCACATGAGGAGTTTTCGGACTTGTTGCTTTGTTGTTTCGGCCTCATTTAAACTTGCCTAGAAAGGTAGTTTTGTTGTGCTTCACCTCTTGCCATGCTAACAACATTTAATCTTGTTGGGTACCTAAACGAGAGAGAACTAAATAAGTCATGTGGTGTTTTCTTCAATATGCAACTCCGTTGCATATTGAGCTCCACTTAATTTGTAGGGTTGCTTGTGCACTTTACCATGCCATGCTTCATTAAACCGGACATGCATCATACTTGATTGTGCATCATGCCATGATTATGTGGTGGTTGTTTACCATGATTGTTTGCTTCTTTCCGGTGTTGCTTCTTCGGGTTGGTTCCGATAACGTTACGTTTGTGAGGACCCGTTTGTCTACATCCGTTTGTCTTCTTCATGGACTCGTTCTTCTTCCTTGCGGGATTTCAGGCAAGATGACTATACCCTCGAAATCGCTTCTATCTTTGCTTGCTAGATGCTCGCTCTCTTGCTATGCCTATGCTGCCATACCTACCACTTGCTTATCATGCCTCCCATGTTGCTAAGCCAAGCCTCTAACCCACCCTGTCCTAGCAAACCATTGTTTTGGCTATGTTACCACTTTGCTCAGCCCCTCTTATAGCGTTGTTAGTTGCAGGTGAAGATGAAGTTTGTACCTTGTTGGTACATGGATATGTTGTCCCTTGTTGGAACATGTTTACTTGTTGGGATATCACAATATCTCTTATCTAATTAATGCATCTATATACTTGGTAAAGGGTGGAAGGCTCGGCCTTATGCCTGGTGTTTTGTTCCACTCTTGCCGCTCTAGTTTCCGTCATATCGGTGTTATGGTCCCGGATTTTGCGTTCCTTACATGGCTGGGTTATAATGGGAACCCCTTGACAGTTCGCCTTGAATAAAACTCTTCCAGCAAGGCCCAACATTGGTTTTACCATTCGCCACCTAGCCTTTTTCTTTCCCTTGGGTAGGCCTGCCCAAGGGTCATCTTTATTGAACCCCCGGGCCAGTGCTCCTCTGAGTGTTGGTCCAAACTAAGCGATGTCTGGAGCTACCAGGGGTAACTCTAGGCTGGCCCACCCGACGTCTGGCTCATCCGGTGTGCCCTGAGAACGAGATATGTGCAGCTCCTATCGGGATTTGTCGGCACATCTGGGTGGCTTTGCTGGTCTTGTTTTACCATTGTCGAAATGTCTTGTAACCGGGATTCCGAGTCTGATCGGGTCTTCCTGCTAGAAGGAATATCCTTCGTTGACCATGAGAGCTTGTGATGGGCTAAGTTGGGACACCCCTGCAGGGATTTGAACTTTTGAAAGCCGTGCCCGCGGTTATGGGCAGATGGGAATTTGTTAATGTCTGGTTGTAGAAAACCTGAAGTTGATCTTAATTAAAATACATCAACCGCGTGTGTAACTGTGATGGTCTCTTCTCGGCGGAGTCCGGGAAGTGAACACGGTGTTGGAGTTATGCTTGACGTAGGTTGTTCTAGGATCACTTCTTGATCATAGTTGTTCGACCATGCTTTTGCTTTCTCTTCTCGCTCTCATTTGTGTATGTTAGCCACCAAATATGCTAGTCGCTTGCTGCAGCTCCACCTCATACCTTTTACCCTACCTATAAGCTTAAATAGTGTTGATCGCGAGGGTGCGAGATTGCTGAGTCCCCGTGACTCACAGATACTTCCAAAACCAGTTTGCAGGTGCCGTTGAACCGAGCAGGTGACGCACCCAAGCTCAAGGAGGAGCTCGATGAAGATCTTGTCCTTTGTGTTGTTTCGTTCTAGTTGATTAGTAGTGGAGCCCAGTCGGGACGATCGGGGATCTGTGTAGCATTTGGGGTAGTCTTCTTTTATTTTGGTTCCGTAGTTGGACCTTGATTGTATCTGGATGATGTAATGCTTTATTTATGTATTGTGTGAAGTGGCGATTGTAAGCCAACTATGTATCTCTTTCCCTTATGTATTACATGGGTTGTGTGAAGATTACCTCACTTGCGACATTGCTTTCAATGCGGTTATGCCTCTAAGTCATGCTTCGACACGTGGGAGATATAGCCGCATCGAGGGTGTTACACTTTTCTCCCCGGACAGATCTTTGTGTTCGGCGGCTTCGCACTACAGGCCAACTCGCTTGGCCATATGGAGCAGATTGACAGTTACGCCCCTGGCCACCAGGTCAGGTTTGGAAGCTTAAATTACATGGCCGACATCTGCGGAGACTTGATCTTCGACGGATTCGAGCCCCTGCCTTGTGCGCCGCGCGTTCATGATGAGTACGATTTAGCTCCATTATCGGACCGTATTCAGGAGATCGCACCGGCAGCCGCCCCGAGCCTCAATTCGGAGCCAGTTGCGCCATCCATGGACGGGTGGATGGACCCCGTCACGGAGGCCGTACCCTCAGCGGCGATCGAGCCGAATATCGACCTTACCCTTCATGAGAGCCGTGTTGCCAAACTGCCGGATCCTTCTCCGGCCACAGACTCCGAACCGCCTGCACCCGTACCTATCGAATCCGATTGGGCGCCGATCATGGAGTTTACCTCCACGGATATTATCCAGCACTCGCCCTTCAGCGACATACTGAACTCATTAAGGTCTCTCTCCTTGTCAATAGAATCCTGATCGAACTACATCCGGCAGGATTGGGATGCGGATGACGAAGAAATTCGCCGCCCACCCACCACCCACTTAGTAGCCACTGTCAATGACTTAACCGACCTGCTCGACTTTGACTCTAAAGACATCGACGGTATGGACGACGATGCAGGAGTCGAAGAAGAACCACTGCTCACAGGGCATTGGACGCCCACTTCATCACATGACGTATACATGGTGGACACACCCAAAGAAAATAACAACGAGGAACGGAAGGACGCAGCGATGGGTGGTTCCCTCGAGCAGCAGACAAAGCGGCGGCGTAAACGCCGCCCCAAATCCCGCCCCGGCAGAAATAACGATCACATAGACCTAGCGTTAGAGTAGGGTGAACCATTGCCCGACCATGGTATCACGGAAAATCAATCCGAACAACCCAACCCCGTCGAAGATAACAGTCCGGACGACATCACACCGGACAGGTGCCAGGAGCAACGTAATGCCCACCAAAGGCTGGTTGCCACGGCGAGGAGTCTGAAAAAATAGAAGCAAAGGCTCAAGGCTGCACAAGACACACTCAAAATAAAATGGAGTGAAGCACTCAACACAGCAGCGAAGTACGGCAGTAATCGCCACACCAAGAGCTACCCGAAGCGGAAGTTGCTACCTGAATTAAATGAGGATGCCTTAGATCCCCCGCAACCAAAAATTAAAATGGCCATCCGGCCGAATAGACGACCTCATGGCCAACATAAAGCGGCGAACAACGCCGCACATAAGCCAATGCGCGAGCCACGCGAAGGCTTACATCAAAAGGACGACGCAACCAGATCCATCTATGGACCACACAAGCGCGCTCCAACATACAATGCAACACAACAAACATCTAAATACCAAGGTACACCCGGATACAGGGGTGCCGCACACCCCCTATGTTTCACCGATGAGGTGCTGGACCATGAATTTCCAGAGGGATTCAAACCCGTAAACATAGAGGCATACGACGGAACAACAGACCCTGGGGTCTGGATTGAGGACTATATCCTCCATATCCATATGGCTCGAGGGGATGATCTCCACGCAATCAAGTACTTACCCCTCAAGCTCAAAGGGCCAGCTCGGCACTGGCTTAAAAGCCTCCCGGAAGCTCCATTGGAAGCTGGGAAGAGCTCGAAGATGCCTTTCGGTCAAATTTTCAAGGGACATATGTCCGACCATCGGATGCATACGATCTAAGTCATATAACTCAACAGCCCGGAGAGTCAGCCCGAAAGCTTTGGAACAGGTTTCTTACTAAAACGAACCAAATAGTCGATTGTCCGGACACCGAGGCCTTGGCAGCCTTTAAGCACAGTGTCCGAGACGAATGGCTTGCCAGGCACCTCAGCCAAGAAAAGCCGAGAACAATGGCAGCATTAACAAGCCTCATGACCCGCTTTTGCGCGGACGAGGATAGGTGGCTAGCCCGATGCTGCACCAGCGACCCAAGCACATCCGAAGTTAGAGATGGAAACCGGAAATCACGATGCAGCAAAAATAATAAGCGCTGGAATAAAGAAGAGAGCCCGAAGAGCACGGCGGTAAACGTCGGGTTCAGAAGCACTCGGCCAGGTCAGCAAAAGCCGCCCTCTAAAGGCGCCAGAGATGAACTATCCAGCTTAAACAAAATTCTGGACCAAATATGTCAGATCCATAGCACCCCCGATAAACCTGCAAATCATACCCACAGAGAATGTTGGGTCTTCAAGCAGTCCTGCAAGTTCAACGCCGAACATAAGGGGCAGGATACACCAAGCAAAGACGAGGATGAGCCTCGCAAGCAAAACACTGGGGAACAGAATAAATTTCCACCAGAAGTCAAAATAGTAAACGTGCTACACGTGATAAAAGGGAGAACCAAAGCGGTTCTCCCAGTCAAACATGCCCAAGGGCCTATCACCGCAGAGTTCTGCCACTGGCCGTCTCAACCGATCACCTTCGACCATCAGGATTACTCAGCAAATATCCGGAACGCAGGGTGGGCTGCCTTGGTATTAGATCCAATAATTGACGGATACCACTTCACACGAGTCCTGATGGACGGCGGCAGCAGCTTAAACCTGATATATCAGAACACAATCCGCAAAATGGGGATCAACCCAATGGAAATTCACTACAACAACACTACCTTTAGAGGAGTAATGCCAGGCCCAAGGTCTCATTGCACGGGCTCCCTGCTACTAGAGGTTATATTCGGCTTCCCCGATAACTTCCGTAGCGAAAATTTAACCTTCCACATTGCTCTGTTCCAAGGTGGCTATTAAGCACTACTTGGACGCGAAGCTTTCGCTCGCTTTAATGCAATACCGCATTACGATTCCCTCACACTTAAGATGCAGACGTGCAGCAGGGACCCGTTCCAAGGATTCTTTTTAGATTAAGGCCCTGCGTCAACCTTTTTTACTGTCTCTTGCTGATACACATCCCTCGGATTCTCAATACAATTGAGAAGGATGCTGACGTCTTGGCATGTGGCCACGTCAGAACAATGCACATACCTCGACATTAGGGGCTCGTTACAAAGGGCACTATTTAGGCCCGGTTTACACCATAAAGACCAAATTCCTTAGGGAGTGTTCGGCGTCGCGAGTTTGGCCTTATAGGCATCAGCTCTGAATCATGTCTTGTTTCAAATGTTGGGTTTTCCTGGCTCCTGTGTTTTGCTGCCTTACGTTCTGCTCTATCGGCTAAGGCGGCACCAGGAGAACTACTGCAATGGTGCCCTTGTTCATCCGGACGAGCGCCTCAGTAGAGAAAGCCGAAAACTGACTGTCATGATATAGCATGAGACTGGTCAACCACTCGATGACCTATCGGAATCCTAGAATTCCTCCGCCTTATCGAAGGGACGTTTCCCGGCCGGGCATGTACGCACCCCGAACTCGGGTGAGTGCGGCGCCACCAGGGGCTATATAGTAGCCCCACTGTCAAACTCCTATGGCTAAGTGAAAGTACTAAAGCATTATAGTCCGGTTGCCTAGTTCGCTGCGCTCTCACCTCCTTAGTAGGACCAAGACATTGGGTTAAGTGTGAATACGCGTCTTCTGAAAACACCCCCGCATTATATGTGTGGGGGCTGAAGCCGACGACTGCAATCTTTCAGGTTATACACATGTATACATAAAATGGCCGCACAGGAGGCACCACAATCCTTTCGGGCGAAAGTATAAATACAACCTTGATAAAATTAATAAAACATTGTTTTTACAATGGAAATACATTTCACTCAAACATAATATTCTACAAGCACTGGGCCTCTATCAAACGAGCGCCCTCAAGAACTTCTTCAAAATAGTGCTCGACAGCCACTCAGCCTATGGCCGAACCTTGCGCCGCAATAGTGGTAGCATCCATTTCCGCCCAGTATGCTTTGACACGGGCAAAAGCCATTCGCGAGCACGCCGACCTCTTCATCGCATTGATGCGCGACACCGCACCAAGGAACCGCTGCACTAAGCTGAAATAGCTGTTCGGCTTTGGTTTTTCCGGCCATAGATGATCTATGACGGACCTCATGGCAAGTCCTGACAATCTATTGAGTTCGGCCCATCCGGCAAGCTGATCAGTTAGCAGAAGTGGATGCACTGGAACGTTAAACTACGACCAGAATAGCTTGTCCACTTCACGATCTGTTTGATCTCGGAAGTATACGGCCGCATCGACAGCACTCGCCGTCAAATCTAGATATGCGTCTGCCGAACTCCACAGCCGATCCAGAGTGGTGTACCGTGGATCTCCGAACTTCCTCCGCAGCAAAAAGGGCTTCCCAGCCACAATATCACTGGCTTCACACAGCTCCTCCTTCTTTGCTCTCATGGCAGAGCGGGTGTCTTTGGTGGCCATCGTGGCCTTTTCGAGGTCCGTCACCTTCGTTTGGTTTTCTTCTTCAAGGACCTAACAACGGTCGATAGTATCTTTTAACTCTATAGCCATCTTGGCCATTTTCTCTTTGCTCTCGCAATGCGCGGCCTTCTCGGCTCTTAACTCTTCGGCCGCCTTCAAAGCAGCCGCATTACTACTCCTTGCTTGTTCTTTGGCTCGGGCTCGGGCAAGTTCCGCCCGAAGGGTCTCCACAGTGGCAGCTCCATCTGCAGTCACAACATATTAAAGATACGGGCATCACGCTGCTCTTACTATGTGACATTTACCAGAAAATATCACTTACCCTGTGCCTCGTCAAGCCGCTTGTTAACAAACTCGATGTCGGCATCCGCCGCATCCAGTTGCCGCTTTAGTTCGGCAAACTCATGAGTCCGGCTAGCCACCGGAGCTTCCACCACATGCACATAAAGGCGGTATGGTTATTACCTAGGACTACGATCCTCTATTTGCCACCGTTCTCGGTGACAACTAGAGTCTCAGGGGCTACTATCTACACTGGGCACGCCTAAAAACGTGCGGCACCATCACAAAGGTATATCATTTTACGTACCTCAAAGCCCGTTAGTAGACTCATAAAGGCGTCATGCAACCCGCTTTCGACGGATGAAATCCTTTCCACCACCATACCCATCAATGCACGGTTTTCTTCCAAGATGGTCGCTCGCTTCAGCAGATCCCTCAGTACGTCCGACCGCATACGAGACGGTGTCGGACTCTTTTGTCTGCCCTCTTCAAGAGCCAGATGCTGGGGACTTCGGGTGACTATGGGATTATCTTCTGGCCTCACCGGATCCAGAGAGGCCCTCCCTGGGGACACTTCAAGGTCGCCCGCTTCTTGAGCGGGGGAGTCCGGGGGAGGCGTTTCACTCTCCATCTTCTTCGGAAGAAGGTCCCCTGAAGACGAGCTCTGTTGAGAAGGGCTAAGATCCAAACTGCAAGATAAACACTTCGGTTAGTTTCCTCGGAAGTAAGGTAGAATATTTCTGCTATCAAGTAAATTTTGATCACTTACGACTTGTTAGAGGGCTGATCCCTGCACGAACTTTGTGCGGCAAAAGCGCCCTCCGAGACGGGACCCTCTGGTGGAGTTTTCTTCTCCCGTTTGGAAACCTTGGTTTCCGGATCATCAGAGGTAGTCCTCTTCCTTCCTCGGGGCGAAAGAATGTCAGACTCCTTCTCTTGGCTATCCTCCCTCACGGAGGCGCTCGTTCCCTTGGTTGGAACATATAGCGGTGGAGGCCCGCTTTGGCCCTCTTCATTCCCCCCTTCATCTTCCTTTGCGGGCACCAGGCAAGGTGCTGGCTCGAGCATCTTTTCTAGCATCGGATTGTCCAAGCCTTCGGGAAGGGGAGCTGAACATCGGATCATCTTCACCTTTGCTATCCAGTGCAGGTCAAAGAGCGATCCTTCAGAATGATTTCATGATAAAAGAAAGACAATGTGTTCGTCTAGAGGATTACTTACTTGGGCCGCGGTGCGGTTGCTGCTCAGGTCCACATCCTCGGAGGTATCCGGACACTCTATCTGGGGACCGAAGAACGACTGGTACATCTCCTTGTGCGTCAGGCTGAGGAAATTCTGAATAGCGCGCGGTCCTTCTAGGTTGAATTCCCATAAACGGAGGGGCCGGCGTTTGCAAGGCTGGACTTGACGAACCAACATGACTTGCACTACCATAACCAAACTAAAATCTCCTTCGAAGAGATCCCGGATGCGGCTCTGCAG